>NC_059357.1:25911692-26214647 GCF_019703515.2 Myxocyprinus asiaticus | reverse complement strand
GTAGAGTTTTCTGTAGAGGTCAGGGCACAGATTCTCACAGCAAACACATCTGAGAAACTGCATTATACACACCTATAAATGCCTATTAACCTCAAAACTAAAAGTGTCCCAGAAATATGGGAGAACATTTTGCTTCTATGTGACAGATAGTTGGCAAGTAGTCATCTTAATTTAAACCGTATGAACGGGCATATTTCAGTGCATGAACAGGTGTTTTTGTAGGTAAAGTAGTTTAGAATGTGAAAACCTAGCAAGTTGACACACCATCTCAAAAAAACAGAGCAATGTTTTGAAAACGCCACAGAGACCCGGCTTTACACTGCTGTGGAAGTTAACTTACGAATGTCTTACAGTTGTCTCTGCACAATAAATTGGGCAATCATTTGAGCAATTTAAAAAATGACCTATCTTCATAAAATCTTTAAGAAATTGTTTACCCAAAAATAAAATGTTGTCATTATTTACTCAATTCCTTGTCATTATTTACTCATTCCAAACCAACATGACACCCATACCTATATGACAATCCCATATGTATAGTGAGCCCAAATATATAAAAAATGGCGACACAGGAGTCACGTGGCGCCATGAGAGGTTCGGACGTGTGAACGGCGAGCTCTGTGCACTTTGCTAGTTTTAATACTTTTTGTGTAATAAACCAGTGAGACTTGATACACCCTGATTCTTAACTGTTCTAGGAAGACAATATGTCAAAGAATTCAAAATCCTCGGGCTCTGGAGACATTAAAAGACCCTTCCGTGCTCAAGCTGAAGCCTCCCGAGCAGCAGGCCGAAAGCCCGGGAGTCAATTTGGCCAGTGAGGTGAAGGAAATTCGGCGACAATTGATGAACATGTCTGCAATGCTGACGAAGGTCGTTGCGGACTTGGAGGAGCTTGCTGTAATCCATCAATCGATCACTGCCATGGAGACAAAATTCACTGAGATGGCTACAAGAGTGGCAGATGCTGACAAACGGATCGATTACCTGGAGAGGGAATTAGCAGCTAAACCGCTAGCGACCAAGGCAGACTTGAAACGCGTTTGGGAAAAGTTGGAAGATATGGTGAATCGTAACCGAAGGAACAACGTCCGAACTGTTGGAATTCCTGGGTGAGCAAAGGGTCAGAATATAGTGGAATTTCTGGACGGGCTCTTCCCGAGTCTGCTCGACATAACAGGCCATAAGCTCTAAATCGAGTGAGCTCATAGAGTTCCGGCTCAGCAATCCACTGACTCCTGGCCAAATTTCTGAGATCAATAAAAATCTTGTGTTACGCGAGGCGATGATTAAAGGAAGGCTTTCTTGGAAGAACCACAACATTTTCTTGTTCCCAGACTTTGTGAATTTGATGTGATCGATTCAAGGAATGCAATCGGAAGGTCGCTTACACCAATGGAAGTTCGCTTTTGCACTGAAGTTCTCATCCAAATTGAGAATAGATGCTAAGGAAGGCCGCAAAGTATTTACATGTCCCCAACAAGCGATGTCCTTCATAAAGTCAATTGAATGAGTAAGTCATTATGTGATACTCACTTTGCAGATGAATTCACTGAACATTCACTTGACCATCTGAGGAAACTGGGCGCCTTTTTTGTTTCATTTGGTGCTGGTTCCGCCTAGCGGCGGGAGTTTGTTTTGTGTAGTAACACTCCTTCGGGACAGTGTTGTGGATGAATCTGCATGTTCTTTTTGCTTATGCCTCCTATTGGCTGGAGTTTGTTTTGTGGAGTATTTTTTGCCAGACATTGGAGTGATTAGGTCATTTGTTGCACTCATGTAACAGCTGGCTCACTAAACATTCATTTGACTGCCTGAGGAAACTGAACAGGGTTAATGTGCACATTTTTCTTTTTTCTGTTTGTTTGGTTCTGGGGGAAGTTCGGGGTTTGACTGTTGCACTAATGTTGGAATGTGGTCTTTATAATTTTGTTTTTGACACAATCTATTTTTCTAATATGTCAAAATGTCAGATGTTAGTATGAGTGGATTGTCTCTATTCACGTGGAATGTAAATGGGTAGGGGCACCCCATAAAAAGAAGGAAGGTTATTTCTTAAACGTAAGAAATATGACATAGTGTTTCTTCAAGAAACGCATCTTTCTCCGCAGGAAGTTGAAAAATTTGGGAAGATATGGGGTGGGCATGTTTTCTTTAGTGCTGGCCCAAGTAAGAGCAGGGGATTCATTACATTGATAAGTAAACATCTACAATTCAAATGTCTCAAACAGATTAAAGATAAATTAGGAAGAGTCATTATTGTTTTAGCAGAAATTCAGGGGCAAAGATTGATTTTGGCTAATATTTATGCACCTAATGCTGATGATCAGGACTTTTTTATAGATCTTGAAGGGTTGTTGCAAGCCACTGGCACCCCTCATGATATAATATTGGGAAGACTTTAATTTATTGATGGACTTAGTCCTTGATCATAGTGAAGCAAAAGTGTGTAAGCCACTTAGAGCAACAATGACGCTTCACGGGATGTGTAAAGATCTTGGTCTTACAGATATTTGGAGACTTTTGAACCCATCTGGTAGGGACTATACATTATTTTCATCATTCCACAAGATTTATTCTAAAATAGATTTTTTTATACCTAAGTCCCTCATTTCATCTGTTGTTGACTGCTCAATTGGAAACATCTTAGTCTCAGATCACGCCCTGGTGAGTTTAGAGATGTTGCCACATACGGAGAAAATGAATTCATATAGTTGGTGCTTTAATGTGTCCCTTCTGCAAAATCCTGAATTCCAACAAATATTAAAGGCTGAAATCAATGTTTAAAAGAAGACCAACTGGTCCTCAGTATCCTCTGTGGGCGTGGCTTGGGAGGCACTTAAGGCAGTTCTTAGGGGTCGGATAATACAGTATGCCTCATTCATCAAAAAATCCGAAGCACGATAACTCGTGGAGTTGGAAGGGAAAATTAAAAGTGCAGAGGCAGAGCTGAAGCGCCGAATGTTGTCTGATGGTCTCAGAGAATTGACCCGACTGAAATACAGATATAATACTATTTTGTCATGGAAGGTGGAGTTTTGGCTATTCAGGGCAAGACAGTCATACTTTGAGTTGGGGGACAAAGCAGGGAAGCTTTTGACTAGCTATATAAAGCAGAGAGAGTCTTTTTCTACCATTCCTTCAGTGAAATCTGCTGGTGGTGAAATTTTTACCTCGGCCATTGATATTAATAATGCTTTTAAAGAATTCTATCTTGATCTCTATAGTTCCACATCTTCGTCTACTGATGAAGATATTAGAAACTTTGTGGAACCATTAGAACTCCCTAAACTGACGAATGAGCAAAACATTTATTCTGATATAACCATGGAGGAGCTGGCGAGGTAATTAAGGCCTTGCCTACAGGCAAGGCTCCAGGGCCAGATGGCTTTGCTGCTGAGTTTTTTAGATCTTATGCTACAGAATTGGCTCCACTTCTGGTAGAAGTTTATACAGAATCATTAAAGAATAGAAAGCTTTCGCCAACCATGATGCAAGCCCAGATCAGTCTGATTCTTAAAAAGGACAATGATCCAAACGAGTGTAAGAGTTACCATCCAATTTCCCTGATCCAGCTAGACGTTAAACTATTGTAAAAAAATTTGGATCACCAATTAAATAAAGTTATGACATCTCTTATACATATAGATCAGGTGGGGTTTATTTGGGGCTACAGCTCTACTGATAACATTAGGCGTTTCATCAATATCATGTGGTCTGTGGCGAATGATCAGTCTCCAGTTGCTGCCATCTCACTTGACGCCGAAAAGGCGTTTAATATGGTAGAATGGGATTAAATTTTACGATTTTGAAAATGTACGGGTTTGGGAGTACGTTTATTGGATGGATTAAGTTACTTTATAGACACCCGGTAGCGGCAGTACAAACAAATTTATTAATTTCAGATTACTTTACTCTGGATAGTGGCACCCAGCAGGGTTGCCCTCTTTCCCCATTATTATTCTGTCTTGCCCTGGAACAATTAGCAGCCCGATAAGAAAGGAGGACGATTTTCCAGGGGTGATGGCGGGAGGTATGGCGCATAAGCTTCTGCTTTATGCAAATTATATTTTGTTATTCGTTTCCGACCCTTCTAGGTCTATGCCTTGCCTCCACAGAATTATTAATTATTTTTCTAAGTTCTCGGGATACAGAGTTAATTGGTCTAAATCCGAAGCTTTGTCTCTGACAGCGTACTGCCCAATAACGGCTTTTCAGCCGGGCGCCTTTCAGTGGCCCAAACAGGGCTTTAAGCATTTGGGTATTTTATTCCCAGCAAATTTGTGTGATTTAGTTAGAGTTCATTTTGACCCTTTAATAAAAAGGATTTCGAGCAATGTGGGCAGGTGGGCTTCAGTACATTTATCGATGATTGGGAAGGTTAATGTTATTAAAATGAATTGTATTCCAAAACTACCTGCTACAATCTCTCCCTATAGATGTTCCTCTTTTATTTCAAGCAATTTGATAGCATAGCGAAGTCCTTCATTTGAATGGGAAATGTCCCAGATTACATTTTGGTAAACTGCATAGGCTGAATGACAAATGTGGGCTAGGCCTACCCAAATGTCGGGCCTACCCGACATTTGGCTCATTGGTCGCCTCCACCTAAGAGAGCCCCTCCCTGGTTTTGTATTGAACAGGAAGTTCTTGCCCCTATTTCTCCATTACAAAGCCTTTCTATCAAACTAACCGGAGAAGTTGAATTACACTCCGTTATCTCACATTTGCACTTAGTATGGACAAAAGTATCCAGAGTGTTTAATTTGGACAGTTATTTAAATGTTGCCTCGAGCATATGGCTGAACCCAAAATTATGTATTAATAAGTCTCCTTTCTGCTGGTCAGAGTGGATTATGATGGGGGTTACTACACTCGGTGACCTATATGAGAGCAGAGTGTTGAGATCCTTTGAAAATTTGGTTCAACATTTTGGGATTCCCAGATCTCAGTTCTTTAGGTATTTACAGCTGCGTCACCTGCTCTGTACTATTTTTGGGAGTAGCATACACCCCCCTAAAGTGGCAGACACTCTGGGAGGGGTGATTACTGCTTTTGGAAAAGATCAGGAGGCATCAGTGTATTACTCCCTGCTTATTCAGTGCCTGACTAATTCAGAGTGGGACAGAGCTTTAACTTCTGTCAAGAGATTATGGGAGAAAGATTTAAACTTGGTACTGGAGGAAGGAGAGTGGGCTAGGATTCTAAAAAACGTCAAGTCTGCATGCCTCCTGCAATTCAAGATTTTACATCGATTCTATTGGACCCCCTGTAGATTGTATAAGCTTTGACTTAAAGACACACCCACCTGCTGGTGATGACAATCAGAGGATGGAGACATTACTCATGTCTTTTGGGGGTGTGTTAAGATCCAGGAGTTTTGGTTGAAGGTTCAGAGTTTTGTGTGTGATGTATTGGGCACTCGGGTTTCATTTTGCCCCAGACTCTGTATTTGTTGCGATGGGGCAGTCATCGATGTAGAGAATAGACACATAAAGAGTTGGGTCCTAACCAGTGTCATGATCACCAGACAGATAGTTTTAAGGGGATGGAGGTCGACTGGAGCGCCCTTATTTCAGGAGTGGTGCTCGGAGATGGGGAGGGTGGCGGACTTTGAAGAAGGGTCATTTAGAAGACTGGGGAAATTTAACTTGTTTGTGGGGAAATGGGGCGGATATCTTGGGGATTGGGAGGGGTAATAGTGGGGGTTAATTGTTGATTCTGTGTATATATGTTTTGTTTTTCTGTGTTAAATATGTGAATCAATAAAAAATTGTTAATCAGAAAAAAATGGCGACACATCAATAACATCAAACCTCTTTGGTTCTTGTGTCTTGCGTGTCTCGTGACCAAATGTCATGACTACGGATGCTGCAAACGGATGATGTTTCACTCAAGCACAGGTTCGAAAACACCACGAAACAGAAGAAACTGCACTTACTTCTCGGCTTCACGTGAAACAACAGTTTCTTGCATGGTTTTCCAGCAGTATTCCTCCCCTGCTGCAGAATCTACAGCCCCACGGCAAAAAAAAAAAAAGCCAAATTTCCAGAGTTGTAAATGTCCGGTTGCAGTCTGAATTGAATGTTGGTGTGATAAAAAGACCATATACCACAAAATAATGGCAGGGAAACACCTATTTCAAATGTGTAGGGCTGGAAATCTATTCCAAAAAGAAGAAAAAGAATCGATTCTGAGGCATTGGGAATCAGCATGTCGAACCTTGAGACTGATGGGCTACCACCACGCTGGTTTCCACTTCTGCCCAAGAACAGAAAACTGAGGCTGCAGTGAGCCTACCATTTGTGTACCTCAGCAGAAATCCACATTTGTCAGACCAGGCGATGTTTTTCCAATCATCTACTGTCCAGTTTTTGTGAGCCTGTGCCCACTGCAGCCTCATTTTCCTGTTCTAAGCCGACAGTAGTGGTACCTGGAGGGGTCTTCTCCTGCTGTAGCCCATCCGCCTCAATGTTCGAGGTGTTGTCCATGCATTTCTGCATAGAACTGTTGTAACGGGTGGATATTTGGGTTACTGTCACCTTCCAGTCAGCTTGGACCAGTCTGGCCATTCTTCGTTGACCTCTCTCATCAACAAGCCGTTTTCATCCACAGAACTGCCACTTGCTGGATGTTTTTTGTTTTTTGCACCATTCTCTATACACTAAAGACTGTTGTGCATGAAAATCCCAGGAGATCAGCAGTTACTGAAATACTCAAACCAGCCCGTCTGGCACAAACTGTCATCCCACGGTTGAAATCACTGAAATCCAATTTTTCCCCATTCTAATGGTTGATGTGAACATTAACTGAATCTCCTGACCCATATCTGCATGATTTTATACATTAAACTGCTGTCACATTATTGGTTAATTAGATAATCACATGAATAAGTAGATGTACAGGTGTACCTAATAAAGTGGCCGGTGAGTGTATATATATATATATATATATATATATATATATATATATATATATATATATATATATATATATAAACATAAATTTCTTACATTTTTACGTTTTATTTCTAGAAATAATCTACTAAATGTTTTGTTTTTTCCTTTATGAATAAAGTTCACACAGACTTTACAACAACTTACACAGAGTCATCTCATTTGAGTAAACTTTAATGTCAATTTCATGTGAAAACATTATACGTCAGTCTGCCATTGAGCTGCTTTATAAAGTGATTGAAATGAACGGTCACACTAAGAAAGAGCCACTGCAAACAGTGAATACTGTTTGTTATTGCCTTGTCAGATTTGGTGACCCTGCTGTATGTTTGTAGTTGTTCACATCAGACCAAAATGCTTTTTAAAAGTACAGAAGAGGGAAGTTTAGATCTCACCAGAGTGAATTTGAAGAACATTAGAGATAGTCTGTATGAAATAAAGGTGGGTAACAGATTTCTGATTATGCTGCCTTGTCAGGTTTGGTGACCCTGCTGTATCTCAGTAGATATTTACATCAGACCAAAATGCTTTATTGGGAATAAAACAGAGGAGTTTAGACATTACCAGAATGAATTTGGACAACATTAAAGACTTTAACATTAAAATGCTTTTTAGAGATAAATCAGTGGAGTTTAGACATCAGTTCTGTGAAGAAAAAAAAAGTGTTATTATAAATAATAGTAATAATAATACTGATAATAATAATTATACATGAATAAATATACTTTATACTTAAATAACCATCGCAATGGTAAACACACACACGCACACACAAATTAAAATGAACAATTGACACTGGACTACACATCATTTTATTAATGTATTTGATACATAAAATTTCACAATGGCAAAACACAAACAGAAAAAAAATATAATCATCAGAATAGAGCATGGACAGCTTGTCTAATAAGGATATTTCTTTTAAGTAAATTAACCCGTTTTTACAGCATCGCTGACTCGACGCGGCTGTTTCTCCACAGCATTGTGAACAGCAAGGACAGATTAAGAACACCATGGAGACCCCTTATGACGTGTCATGTAACTACATTCACTTTTATGCGGTATACCAGATTTGGTTGGATTTTTGTCTTAAATGGCCAATTATATGTACTTTTTAATTATGAACCTATCCAAAATCATGCGTTATTAATAGGGATGTGCATGGTAATCAAATACAAAAATCACTATTTGGTTATTCTGCACGTGTTTAGAGGTCTTCAACCCGATCTGAGTCCGACGGTACCCGACGAACCTACAGGTTTTGGGCCAGGTTCGGGTCAGTTTTTCAAGAAAGCTATAGGGCAAGTTACGGGCTGTTCACATGTGCATCGAGACCACGTAAACAAGCGCTGGACAGACGTCTTTGATTACTGTGCCACAACTCCCTGTGAAGTTTTAAAAAGCTTTAATATTTATAAACACATCAAGACACCTGCGTTCTGTTATACAATTTGTTGTGCAGGACAGTCGCATTTTTTAAACACTGTGTAAGTTATTATATAATTTCAATATTTATTAATGCATCTCGAGACACCTGTGTTCTGTTTCACCATTTGTTGCACTGTATCAAGCTTTTTTAGCGCTGGTGTCACAAATCAACATTCTGATGAAGCAGCCTTCAGGTTGCAAAGATGACTTAATGTGACTGTTACACATGATTCCAGATTGTTTTTTACCTGGCAAAGTTTCAGCGCTTGATAAACGGTGAGCCAATGTTTTTTCCCCCTTTTGCTCTGGTGTGCAGACAATAATTACACAAGTTAAATGCTGAATCATTTCAAAATCAAAGCATACAGAAGAAGTCCTATAAAGTTAACGTGCCCGGGAGAATTACGCATTTTCTATTCATTATAAATAGGCCTACTATGATGCAGGCAGTGACAGAGATTATTTTTGTTCAACTTTAATGTGATTTTATCATTCGGAGATCTATGTATTGTGCTATTTAGACTCAAATCTCACTGTGCACTTTATTCCCTGCTATCTGAGATTCCCAACTCCCGATAAATAACACAATAACTGTTCGTGAACTTTGGCGGTTAACCAAATATTACAAAAGGTTACCATGCTCATATTTAGGGTATTAAGGCACTTTTCTCTTTATCATTAAACATTAAAAGCATGCAGGACTTAAACATTTTAAAGTACTCTATACTGTTGCACGAATTCTGTCACTTATATGAATTTAAACCATCAGTTTTGTACACAGCCAGGGTAAACTGCACCTTATCTTTGTGTTTGGAAGAGTTTTGTAAATCAGACACTATTCTCTGCAGTCTTTCAAATAAAGGCACTGCACCTGTGAGACGCAGATTCCCTGAGCGTGCACTTGAGTGCCTGTGCTCGTGCTGCTGTCGTCCAGCACACATTCGGCCGAACAAATAATATTTCACATAAGGCTGAAATGTACGTGGATTTATAATAGGTATCCCAAAATAAATAAATCATTGATTTAGAGCTCGTGGCTCTTTGAGTTTAGAGGCCCCTGGGAAACGGCCCAATCGGCCCGGTGGTTAATCCGTCCCTGGTCAACAGACTCCCCAGGTGCGCTCACGATAACGTGCACATGCGCAAAGCACGTTCTCGCACTAACGTTTGATGAACAGCGACCTCTAGTCACAGATTTCTCTAGGTCACAAATTTGGAACAACACTGGTATTTTTACTTTGGATTCAAATCAAGTAACATGCCAAATTTGTGACAGTAAATTGGCAAACAATAACAACTTCCCAGATGTTACAACACAAGTCTGCAACAAGGAGATGGCAGAGTTCAGTTAGCTTCCCAGATCACATCAATAAATCGGTATGTTAAAGTGTAAATGATCAATGTGCTGCACTTATAAAAGTGAGAATGTAACACTAATCTACTCGTTCTGGACATTTTTACATTGTTTTAAAACATTTTACACATATATATTTTTTAATAAGCCTACATTTTACACAATTTTACATTAAAATTATTTTATGAAATCAAATTCAAAAACAAAAATTTTAAATACACGTTATAAAAGATATATTTTTAAAAATAGATTTTTCAATAAAACTGAAGTGTATTGTTTGGACATTTTATTGAGTGTACAAAAGGTAGTGGACAATTACTGTACATTCTAATTTAAACCTCTTTCTAAACAAGAACTCATGAGTGGAAACAGACAATTTCAATGTAGGTTAAATGGGGCTTTTAAGATTATTTGCAGTAGTTCTTCGAAATACAGGCACATCTACTCAAACTTCCCTCAAATTTATCTCATGGGATTGAACCATCGCGCTTTGGTAAGTGCATATAGGCCCTAAATTAATTTTTAGAATGGACCTATTAATAGTAAATGTCATTCATGCTATTATAAAGTGCAAATAACACTTAGTAGTGTGCTGTTTATTATGAGATTTAACTTTACCTCCCATTTTTTTCGGAATCGAAAAAGAATCGAAAATATGAGTCTGGATATGACTTTTGGTAACAGTTCCATCCATTCCAAAACCAGGAATCGGAGTCGATTCCCAAATTTCTGGAATAGAACATCCTTTTCAAATGAGTCCTCATGGGTAGAACATAACAACATCCAGCGCATGTATTCCGATTCACGAACAAATGACTCTATTAACTATTCATTTTAGTGAATCAAAACAGAGAGAGTGACCAGTGTAGTTAGACAAACGAATGACTCTAATGAACAGAACCTTTTTAGTGAATTAAAAACAAGTGCATCCAGTGTAGTTGAAAATGTCTCTTATAAACCATTTCTTTTAATACATCGTTCAAAAAGACTCACAAACTGACTAATTTTCCTTAGATACAATTTACCTTAAGATACATATTTGCAACAAGAAGTTTTTTGTAATAATAATTCATTTATAAAAAAAAGCATTAAAACATCACATTTCTCAGCGTATAATCCGTATTATCCGTATTGTCCGTATTGGCAAGTTGCATGTAAACGGGATTCAAGAGGTTTGCCCAAATCATGTAAACATCATAATCTAATTATTCCTTATACTCTGATTATTGTAATAATCAGATTATTAGTGCACATGTAAATGTAGCCAATGTAATCTCCAAGCGTTGGAAAATGAAAAGATCACTATCATGTCCATGAGCAGGAATGTTGTTTTTCCACTGATAGGTTTGAGTATGGGAGCCTGTGGGCCAGAGGCCTGTGTTCTCCTGCCTATTACCAGACCCATGCTGCCAGGAGCCTCTTTGAACAGCATGCCAAGAGGCTCACATGCACTGCCAACACTCTAGTTTATGAACAAAATGATTAATCTTTCAATTAATTATTTAAAATGTCTTCTGAGGGGTGCCCAGGTCAGACATCCATAGATCAATAACAGTAATCGAGGATAAGAGTGTTTAAGTGATGGCAAGGGCTAGTAATTAAGTGGCAGAAAAGGGATGGAAGGGACCTTCAGTGGAAGAGTCCAAAAATAAAACCAAATACAGCCGCTTGTTTCCCTGCTGAACAAACCAACTCACACCAGAGAGAACACAGCAACTAATCAACACAGTCTTATGCTGATTTCAAAACAAATGTTCTGGACAATCTGCTGAGTTACTGTAACAGTGAGATTTATCAGGGTAAATCCATCTCTCACTCTCTTCAGGGCTGATATTATGATGGATGGATCAGTGGCTTACCTGGCTTCCTCATCCCTGGCTATCAGAAGGCGCATGTGATTGGTTGAGGATGCTGCTCTAAGAATGTCCACCGCTCTACAATCAAAGAACAATATCAGACAGATTTAAAGCCATGATGAAAGGATGACCAGTCACTCTTGTTGCAGATACAGTATGTAACTTGTTTGTGATACAGTGATGTATGGCAATATATGTATTCCACCAAATCCATCCATCCATCCATCCATCCACCCACCCAAAAAATGCATTTGATCTGCTTATTCTCAGGATCTTTGTTTAGCTCAGCGAGTATTGACGCTGACTACCACTCCTGGAGTCGCAAGTTCGAATCCAGGGTGTGCTAAGTGACACCAGGCAGGTCTCCTAAGCAACCAAATTGGCCCGGTTGCTAGGGAGGGTTGAGTCACATGGGGTAACCTCCTCGTGGTTGCGATTAGTGGTTCTCGCTCTCAATGGGGCACGTGTTAAGTTGTGCGTGGATCGCGGAGAATAGCATGAGCCTCCACATGCTGTGAGTCTCTGCGGTGCCATGCACAGTGAGCCACGTGACAAGATGCGCGGATTGATGGTCTCAGAAGCGGAGGCAACTGAGACTTGTCCTCCACCACCCGGATTGAGGTGAGTAACCACGCCACCAAGAGGACCTAGTAAGCAGTGGGAATTGGGCATTCCAAATTGGGGAGAAAAGGGGATAACATTTTTTTTTTTTAAAGAATAACTAAAATAAGATTAAAAAAAAAAGAGGGCAGGTACCTTTCACTTGTCACACCAATCAAGCTTTCACCGTTCACTTCAAGGATTTGGTCTCCAGGCTGTAGGTTTCCTAAAAAAATACAAATAAAAACTTTAAATGGCCACATGGGCCCAGACATGGGTGAAGAAAAGGAAGGGTATGAAATAAATACTTTGTCCACCCTATGGTAAGATTGTTGACCATTAAGTGAACTAGACTGTAAGTCTGGTGACTGTTATGTGAACTTTCATACAATGTTTGAGTGTGTTTCACTGATTTATATTCTTTAAAAAATTTGTAAGCACAAAATCCCCGAACAATTTCTTTTTTCAATACATGGATTTGACTTCTGCTTTTGCAATCCTGGATATTATTATTACCTGCCACATGATTACTGTGCCCCCAGCCAATACACAGCTGTGCTGATATTCAGTAAAAAAGCACTATTGCGAATGTGAAATTGCTTTCATTCAACAGTTTTATAAACAAGTATTGAGTAACTTACATTTTAGACTCTAGATAGGCAGTTATTCTGTCTAGTTTTGTCTAGTTATTTGGTAAAAGTAGGATCAACCATTGCATATCACCGAGCAATGCACAGACAGGCAGCACAACAATCTGTTAATCCTTTTCATTTCCTTGGGACATATTGAAACGTCTCTCTTAAGATGTAGGTCAGGGTTACCTCTACTCAACCCCCTTCTACATTTACCTTAGTGATATCTTGTCAGATCTAATCAAATCAACCAATCTGCAAAGCCTCAAAGAAGTCACATACAGTAGCCCCCAAAAGTAATTGGACACTTAAGTCACATTTAAATATGTATGAATGTCTTTATGCATTACGTAACAAAATATCAAACCAAGTGGCATTTTTTTTAAAGAACTATAGCACAAACACTCTTTTAAAGCAAAACATTTCACAAAAAGAAGTCAAATTTCAAATGATAAAACAAGTCCTCCAAATTAAGACAAAATGTATTTGGACACTTTGGAATCAAACTTTGCGGAACATGTCCATAGTTAATATGATGAACTACACTTGTGGTAGCATACATGTGTGAACTTGAGTGGAACCACATACTGTACATCCACAAAAAATGACTTTGACCCCAGTTGTAAACTTTGTCACAACACACTTTGATGTTGGCTTGACAAAGCTTTGTCTAAAAGTTTAAACTGGTTTTAAAGGGGTCATGAAATGGAGAATAACATTTACCTTGATATTTAGACATAAGAGGTATCTGTACTATAAAAACATACTGTAAATTTACTGTAAAAACTCAACACTTCCTCCCCAGTCTAAAAAAAGCATTTATAGGTACCACCCTGCTGAAATGTCTCATTTTGAAATCTGTCTGTTTGTGATGTCACAAAACATTGCTCATTTGTATTTACACATTCTACAACATGCGTCATCGCACCCTTGGCCCCACCAACTGGCGTGCAGTGCAGTTCAAGTCAAGAGAGCAGGCCTTGTGTGGCTAACCATTCCTAACATAACACCAAAGGGGACCCATCTGGACAATTTTGAATTATTTTGTATATAAACATGAACAACACAGACTCTTTGGCTGCTGCCATGTATCTCGCTGCTTTTAAAAGACGCGGTGTCAAGTTACAACTCTGAAAGGGAGAAGCAATTCTCTTTCATTCAGCTTGTTTTTTTGAGCACAAATGCGTCATGGACACATTCTTTCACCCTACTATTTTAAAATACTAACTAATTTTAATTGTTGGTTTATGTAAACATAAACTAAGATGGACATCTTTGACCGCTTTGTGTTTCCAGTGATGTGCACCTCAGTACGCCTATAGTATGTGTGTGTGTCATTTCACAGTGCTTTAGACCATGGTGTGTTCGTTTATTTCGGTGTGGATTGCTTGTGAACCAGTTATAATACGATTCAAGCTTTGCAAAGGAACTGTTATTGAAGGATGGGGGCAATTAAAAACACTTGGACCCGATCAAACGTAAGTAAATCATTTCATTCATGAATATTTCAAATGTCAAGACTGTTTGATGGTGCTGAGTGTTAACAGTTGTGCTTGAGATGAACAGTTTAATATATCTGAATTCAATGTGTTGGATGTGCATTATGTGTAAATCCTGCAATTTTGTTTTATAATGTTGAGGGGCTTATTCATTCTCTTCTGACTGAGTTTGCTGAATTTGAGGGGCTGCATGATGTTAGCCAATCAGAACAATGGGCATTTACGTTGAAGTTTTAAGGAGGCGCTTAGGCCAAAACCGAGCGTTTCAATCAGAGGGCCAAAAACAGGGTGGGAAATTATCATATATTACTAAATTGTGACTGTTTTGGTGAAAAAAAAAACTTAACATTATCATTGGACTTCAGGGAAGATAATACAATTATTTAAAAAAATAACATTTCATGACCCATTTAAAAGTTTGAAGATTAATGGTTATACAGACATTACAGTAAGACAAACCATCAGCTAGTTAGCTGGATAGCTAGTCGGACAGAACGTCACTAGAGACTACACTGGTGGCCAAAAGTTTGGAATAATGTACAGATTTAGCTGTTTCTGAAGGAAATTAGTACTTTAATTCACCAAAGTGGCATTCACCTGATCACAAAGTATAGTCAGGACATTACTGATGTAAAAAACAGCACCATCACTATTTGAAAGAAGTCATTTTTGATCAAATCTAGACAGGCCCCATTTCTAGCAGCCATCACTCCAACACCTTATCCTTGAGTAATCATGCTAAATTGCTAATTTGGTTCTAGAAAATCACTTGTTATTATATCAAACACTGCTGAAAGCTATTCATTAAATGCAGCTTAACATTGTCTTTGCGTTTGTTTTAAGTTGCCACAGTATGCAATAGACTGGCATGTCTTAAGGTCAATATTAGGTCAAAAATGGCAAAATAGAAACAGCTTTCTCTAGAAACTCAGTCAATCATTGTTTTGAGGAATGAAGGCTATACAATGCTTGAAATTGCCAAAAAAAAAAAAGAGAGAAAGATTTCATACAAAGGTATACACTACATTCTTCAAAGACAAAGGACAACTGGCTCTAACAAGGACAGAAAGAGATGTGGAAGGCCAGATGTACAACTAAACAAGAGGATAAGTACATCAGAGTCTCTAGTTTGAGAAATAGACACCTCACATGTTCTCAGCTGACAGCTTCATTGAATTCTACCCACTCAACACCAGTTTCATGTACAACAGTAAAGAGAAGACTCAGGGCTGCAGGCCTTATGGGAAGAATTGCAAAGAAAAAGCCACTTTTGAAACAGAAAAACAAAAAGAAAAGCTTAGAGTGGGCAAAGAAACACAGACATTGGACAACAGATAATTGGAAAAGAGTGTTATGGATCTTAACCCCACTGAGCTTTTGTGGGATCAGCTAGACTATAAAGTGCGTGAGAAGTGCCCAACAAGACAGCCACATCTATGGCAAGTGCTACAGGAAGCGTGGGGTGAAATATCACCTGAGTATATGATCAAACTAACAGCATGAATGCCAAGGATCTGCAAAGTTTTCATTGCTGCACATGAAGGATTTTTTGATGAGACCTCTTTGAAGTAGTTTAATTTTTTTCAAATTGTAATAGTAATTTTTCACATTATTAATGTCCTGACTCTACATTGTGATCATTTGAATGCCACTTTGGTGAATAAAAGTACCAGTTTCTTTCCATAACAGCAAAATCTGTACATTATTCCAAACTTTATTCCCATCTAATAGCAGAGATGGGCCACTTTTATTAAAATTAATGGGAGAAATTGAAATGGCCAATGGTCAACGATGCAGAAAGTAAGTCCCGCTATGATTCCAGTGTTTGTTTATCGTAATCTTGACCAACCATTTTGGAGATTTTGGTCTTTCCCCATTAAAGTAGATAGGAGCTTTCATGACTGGAAATAGCTTCCCAAGAACATTCCAAAGATGGCCGCCAGTGGACTGACTTGCTAGAAAGACTTTAAAGTCACATAGATAGTCAGATAAACCATCGGATGGATGGATGGATGGATGGATAGATAGATAGATCCGCAGAGAGAGAGACTTAAAGGTGCTGTAAGCTATTTTTTCATGGAAAGGTATGCAAAAAATGTAGATCAAAGGCCTTATGTCTTAGGCTTGTTTACATTAAAAATTTGTGACGTTTGGAGTTTGAATTAACAAGCATTCCGTTGGCCTGTTCGAACATTCTGTCAATGCAAGTCTAGGGGAATTGTCTCATTTTTGATCTTCCGCTGTGCGAAAACCGTAAGTCTGTTTAGTTAGTAAAGACAAAGCACACTACTCCAGAATACTCTGAAGGTCTGTACCAGGTTTGGTGGATGTAGCTCGAACTACCTAGGAGGAGTTAAGGGTCAGTCACACTAGGCTTTGAGCACACAAATTTTTTCGGAAAATGCAACAAACCAGGATATGATATCACGCAGTAGGGCTTCTGGTGTTAGTAAATAATACATCACAAATAACAAATAATATTATATTAAAAATGTTCAAATATATTGTCTTCTCACTTTCCTGCAACAATAAAACTTTCAGCTTTTATATATTTATTCTTTGAATTGAGCCAAGATGTCAGGGTGTGAGGTTTCCATCTTCCATTGGTCACGGCTCCTCTCATTGTATGAATTCATGTTTCAGAGTTCAAAAAGCTTGAACTTTGCTATGCAGCGTAGTATGAAATTTCTTTGCATGAACTTGCATTTCTGGTCTGCTGCATTCGGATGTGTTTGAATAGAAGTGAATGTAGCGCGAATTGTAGTTTGACTGCCCCTTTAGTGTTATACATTTTTGTCTTGGTTTAAGGATTTTGAAAAAAACCTTCATCAAGTCAACATAATTAAAAAGTTAGCATCATTTGTTTGCATTCTCCACTTGGTTAGATATTTTATTTGAAATGCAATGACGTTTATACATTTCTTAGACATTTTAGTGTGACTTAATTGTCCAAAAGTTTCCAAATATTTTTGGGGCCACTGTACTTTATGTCCTACTCTGTCTGAGATAATATTTTACAATCACCCTGGATTATCACAATTTTTAAAAAGCTGACTAGATTCCCTCTGAACATTTTTCACAGGTAAAAGCTAGTCTGAGTTTAACAAGCTTGACTTTCCACCGAACCAAAGAGTGCAGTCAGGAAGCTTGAGTTCTCTGAATGGTGAGCTGACAGCAATCGTGCGAGCAGGCTAAAAACAAGCAAAGTCACTGCAGCACGCATGCGCCCATACAAGCTCTCATATACCCTGTGCAATGCAGTGGCAGAACGGGACTGTAATTCTAGTCCGTCAGGGGCATTAACTCTAAGCAGAGGGATGAGGCTAAACTCCCCTTCACACGTGAGAGACTTAAGCAGAGTTATACCCAGTGAGATAGACAATCTTTTTCCCAGAAATGTAAACAGTTTCCTTTTTAAATTCATTTTGAAGCATTATAATTTCTGTTCATGTGGAACTTACTATATATTTCACATTAAAATTCTAATTGTAATCTGAATTTGCATGAAAACTAATCTCAAATTGTGATTGCTTGATAACAGGAGATGCTTTGATTCATAATAACAGCACTGATTCCCTTTGTTCATTAGCAAAAGCTGTTTCAAAGCAATATAATTAAGAGATTAACAGATTTTAACTTCACTGTAAATTACAGCAGTCCCTGCGATGGATGTTTGAAGTGTCTGAATGACTACAAATTGAATTTCTATAATGATCACAATTAATCTCATGATTTTATCAGTATAATTTTTAAGGATAATAAGACTTAGTGAGATGACTTGTTGAGCTTCAATGATAAATTAAATTACACCATACAAAAACCGCAAATTAATTTATTTTTTTTCCGCTGTTAGGTCTTTCTCAGAGAAAGTTTTTCTACGATTGCCCCAGGACTGTCAAAACCTGATTAGACAAACAAGCTGGTACTTGGTGAGTTTTTCACACACAGTATTGTTTGTTTTCAATGTAGAAGTGAACAGCTGTTGAAATGGACACTTAAATAATATTAATGATAATGCTAAATGACATCCAGGTTGAGTTTAAAAGAAAACATTTCTGGTTTGGTGTCTGGGATGAGTCAAAAAAGTTCGGAAGCACTTTTCTAACATTGTTTAAATTGTTTAGGAGGGTGTCTGGATACATGTTAACACAAGAAACTGTCAAAATGAAACTATGACAAAATATTCCATAATTAATCTTCAGTGAGAACTTACCATCACTGGAAGCAAGGCCACCAGGTAAGATCCTCTTCACATAAACTCCATATTCCTCTCCAGTTAGTTCTTTCACACCACCAATCACTTTGATTCCTTAAGGAGACAAAATATGTGTAATTTAAACAAAACTCAGAAATCCCACTATAGTCCTCATTACTGATTAATCACTTCTTATCTGATTGCATTTCTAGTTTTATTAAAGGTTATGGTGAACCAAAAGATCTGAGCAATGACTAGTGTTTTCTTGTAAGGCTCATTCAAACTGCCCCAACAAACTCCAACAAACACGGGTTTGTTGGGTCAGTGTGTTCACCTACTTGGCATTTGTTGGGATGGATTGATAATGTCAGTTTTTCTTCTCAACATTTAGAATGTTACAGTTTGTTGGAGCAGTGTGAATTGGCCTTAACAAAAACCAACATTCTGAAGTTCACTGTTGGATTTAGAATGTTGAGAAGCATAACTGTCATTGTCAAACTGCCCCAACAAATGCCAACAGAGTGAACACACTGGCCCAACAAAACCCAACAAATGTGTTTTTTGGTGTTTGTTGGAGCTTGTTGGGGCAGTGTGAATTGGCTTTTCCAGAACAGAGTGTGATTCATCCTTTTCTTTCCTAAACAAGAGGAGATAGAACAGGTTTACTGTATCAGACAGCTTTACCCTATGCCTGATGAATTAGATTTTTAATCAGAGATTGCTTATAGAGTTAGTTAACTTCACAGCCTCGGGTTGAAGTGCATCACTGGAACCTTTATTGTGCTAGTAATTGTCAATAACGTGTTTTGGGAACTGTATTATTGTCACTTTGGTAAGAAAAGTGAAGGACACAATTGTAAATGTATTGCACCCCAGGTGCTGTAGGTGCGTGTCTGATCTCCAAGATAACTAATGAGATAAACAGCCTATGTTGTGAAAACGAGTCCCGATAAAGTAAAGATTTACAGTTGACCTAGGTCAAATTTTAATCGTTACATGTCAGAGCCTTAACTTTCAGAGCATCAGGTATATGCTGTGAGGTAAGCATCACCCCGAGGTCACCAAATGCCTCAGTTGTAAGTTGTAAAGCTCTCAGTAGACTAAAATGAGTTTATTGGATTTCAGTATTGACAACAGCAACTCTTCAGCCCTTAAAGCTTCAAATCTCCCTAGTGATAGAATGATCCTCTTCCTGTGATGTAGATGATTCTCTGCCTCACTGAATCCATTACCAAGGGCATTAAACACATAGAAATCCTGTAGGTTAAATAAGCACAGGGTTTATCTATAAACAATAATCAGGGTTCCCACTTATTTTGAACAATGAAATTCCATGACTTTTCCAGTAATTTGTGATTACTAGTTATGTATTTTTTTAAATAATTTTGATTTAGATCAACTGATTAATGAATCATTTAGACTCATGAATTTATAAAATATTCTGACCTACTCACTGATTTAAAAGAACGATTTGCTTACAAATCAAACATCACTATGACCTAGCCAATGGGATATTTTTTCTGCAGAGGAAAACAAGTAAAATGTATATTCACTACAGACATGTCTGTGACGTTTTCATGACTTTTAAGATTTTATCAAGACTATACCAAGCCTGGAAATCACAACTGAGAAATTCCATGATATTTCCAGGTGTTCCATGACCATGGAAACCCTAAATAAAATTATTGACTGCATTGTCTAGATACCAGTGAGAAAAAATCGTAGATCCCTTATCTGAGAGAGCAGCTGCTAGGCCCTTAATTGTTGAGACAACAGAAACAAGCTCTGTCACCAACAAAACACTAAAGCCTTTAATGAGATGAGTATCTTCACACCACAACCTGTGGAATATTTATTTGCATGCAGGACACAAACAGAATGAAGCAATAAGCCACAGTGCAGTGGTTTTTATCACGGTAAAGGGGTGCTCTTTGGTATAGCGAAGTGCCAAAAACTGCCTCAAAAGGAATATTTTGGGTTCAATACAAGTTAAGTTCAATCGACAGCATTTGTGAAATAATGTTGATTAAACTTTCGTTCCTCCTTTTCTTTAAAAAAAAAAAATCTGGGTTACAGTGAGGCACTTACAATGGAAGTGAATGGGGCCAATCCGTAAACATTAAAATACTCACTGTTTCAAAGTATAGCCACAAGATGTAAACAATTTGCATGTTAACATGATTTTAGTGTGATAAAAATTGCTTACTAACCTTTTCTGTGTAAAGATATAGCCAATTTTACAACTTCATTGCCAACTTCATTGCCATGATAAACCCTAAGACGATTGTAAAAACTACAATTTAAAACACTTTACATCTCAAATAATACATGAGTTTTAACAGAAGAATTCATTTAAATGCTTTTATAAAATTATAAGCTTCACATTTCTGCTTTTTAACCTTCCAAAATTTGGCCCCATTCACTTCCATTGTACTGTAAGTGCCTTGTAACTTAAATATTTGCTTTTTTTAAAGAAAAGGACGAGTAGATATAATTTTTTTGTGGTAATCAACTTTATGCCACAAAGGCTGTCAACTGAGCTGAATTTGTATTGAATCTGGAATATTCCTTTAACTGTTGTAAAATCACTGTAACACATGGACTCTAGTGGCTTATTTATTTTATATAATGGCAGCAATGGCAAAATTATAAAATGGCAGCAATGTTTTATAAACAGTTAAATTAATTATTGATAATAATCAAAATAAATAAAAAAAATGTCACCAAGTAAATAGTTAATTAGCCCAACTCTAAGGTTAGGCTGTTTGCAATTTTCCACATTAATACAGAAAGTGTTAGTCATTTTACAAAGGCTTCGAAGTTTAGAGTAAGAACTATCCGTTCTTCTAATATATTGTAAAAGGCACTATAATAGTTTAGTCACATTCATGGAGTAATAACTATGCTCTTTTGCACCAGGCTTATCTGGTGCTAATAGGGAAACAATTTATTGGCACTAATTGAGTTTAGTTCAATTAAGTTGGTGTTGCATATTAATAGATTCACTTCCGATAAAAATTGGAGGTGGAGACACTTAAATGAACAGAGTCAAGAACTGCGATCCTGGTAATCCCCCAAAAATGTTCTGTACATACAGTAAATCCCATATACTATGAATTAAATGCAAAGTAAGGACTGTATAAAAGCTTGAATGTTTCTGAGAGTACAACAGTTTCACACTTTTAACTCTCTACATGATAGCACTGCAAATCATGTCACGTGTTATTATTTTATTTAGCAGTGCTGTTTTGATTCAGAGCGCTGCTTCCAAAGTCTGTATCATGAATATTTCTCCTAAAAAAGAATCCTCTTTCAACACAATGGATTGATGACTAGGCAAGTTGAGATGTAAGAAGGACAGGTTTAAGGAGCTTAGTGCTCCCTTCAAATAGTGTTTTTGATCTATTGTGAGGAGGAAGAGCAGGCTGCGGAATAAACACAACAAAGAGAGTGCAAGCATATACTTGTGTGCATCTGCATACTGGAAAATAACTGTATCCTAACCCTATGCCATCGTTTTATTCCAACAGTCTGCTGAATGCTCCATTTCACTTGCCTGTGGCCATTAGAGATCAGACATGCATGCTGCGCACTGGCCCTCATTAAAGCTGACAAGAAATATGTTGTACTTCTAATGTTTTGGATAAGTTTGTTATTAATAGCTCTCATGTCTCACTGCTGATGCTAAGGTGGTCTTGCATGATTTTATGTAAAGCTGCTTTGAAACGATGTGTGTTGTGAAAGGCGCTATACAAATAAAAATGACTTGACTTCACATGCTGTTCAGAGAACAAAGATACATTGGCTTTTGTGAACTCTCACACAAAAAAGGTTCAAACAAACAAATCAAAACAAACAAAAAAATCAAACTAGCATGCAGAACTGATTTCACTTCCAAATCTGCACAATTAGCATTACCATACGAAATTGCAAAAATTATGTTTCAAACAGGTTTCCTCAACACTCCACTCATCTGCCTTTGGTCAGAAAACAAATAGTCATGCCCCAAACTCACACCTTTGGTTGTGCCAATGTTTCTATGTTGGACTGGTCAGAATGTTCAAACAAACAGATAAATGTTTTGATACTGCCACAGGGCCACAGTGTTTACACTTTTGGGGAACCTGCCTATAAATGGGAAAAGCTGGGAAAGCACTGTCAAAATTACACACTTCACCTTAAAGGAATATTCTGGGTTCAATACAAGTTAAGCTCAATCAACAACATTTTCAGCATAATGTTGATTACCGCAAAAATGTATTTCGACTCGGCCCTTTTTTTCTTTAAAAAACAAAAACAAAACAGTGAGGCACTTACAATGAAAGTCAATGGGGTGATGGCTAGAGTAAATAATCTTTGTCCATCGATAATTATTTGGGTCGAATTTTATGGAAAACTGTGCGAGTTGCGCTCTGTGGCGCTGCAGAACGTTGACGCTGTGTGTTGGCAGTGTGTGCATACCTTTTGTAGAAAATAAATAATTGTTTTGAATTTTAAACGCCATGTCGTCCGCCAGACGCATCTGGTGTGCGGCCCACTTTAATTTACCCTGCCGCTCACACTTTATTAAAGTTGTGTTGAGAAATATGTCTGAAGAGACAAAAACAATTGTGCAACAAGCAGCCCAATTTATATCTGAAAAAATTCATATATATATATATATATCAGAATCAGAATTAGCTTTATTGCCAAGTATGCTTACACATACAAGGAATTTGTCTTGGTGACAGGAGCTTCCAGTACACAACAATACAAAACAGCAACAAGACTTTTAAAAAAATAATTAAATTGGATACAAAATAAATAAATATTGAAAAGAAAAAAGTATATTTAGAATACACTATATATATATATATATATATATATATATATATATATATATATATATATATATATATACACACACACACACACACACACACACACAAACATACATACACATGTGTAGTGCAAATCTAAAACAAATCAGTTTTATACAGTGCAAGGGAATGTAATGGCAAAAGAGGTTGGATGTGTTGGATAATATAGAAAGACTAAGCTGTGTATTGCACATTAATTATTGCTCAATGGGGCAGTTTTAACTGTTCATGAGAAGGATAGCCTGAGGGAAAAAAACTGTTCCTGTGCCTGACAGTTCTGGTGCTCAGAGCTCTGAAGCGTCGGCCAGAAGGCAACAGTTCGATCGATCGATCGATAGATAGATATTATCATCGGGAAAATCTTGCAATTATCGATGCCTGAAAAAGGAATCGATTCCAAGCCTACTTATTTAAACTGTAAAGTTGTTTAAATTGTCATGTTTACTAGTCGTTTTAGGATTTTAGGGTTTACGGCATCATGGCAACCAAGTTGTAAAATTGGCTATAACTTTACACAGAAAAGGTTAGCAAGCAATTTTATCACACTAAAATCATGTTAACATGTATATTGTTTACATTTTGTGGCTATACTTTTGAAACAGTGAGTATTTTGTTTTTCTCCCCTTTACTCCCCAATTTGGAATGCCCAGTTCCCAATGTGCTCTAAGTCCTTGTGGTGGCGTAGTGACTCGCCTCAATCCAGGTGGCGGAGGACGAATCTCAGTTGCCTCCACGTCTGATACAGTCAATCCACGCATCTTATCAAGTGGCTTGTTGAGCGCGTTACCGTGGAGACCTAGCGCGTGTGGAGGCTTCACGCTATTCTCCGCGGCATTCAAGCACAACTCACCATGCGCCCCACCGAGAGTGAGAACCACATTATAGCGACCACGAGGAGGTTAACCCAATGTGACTCTAACCACCCTAGCAACCGGGCCAACTGGTTGCTTAGGAAGCCTGACTGGAGTCACTCAGCACGCCCTTGATTCAAACTTGTGACTCCAGGTGTGGTAGTCAGCGTCTTTACTTGCTGAGCTACCCAGG
The DNA here is from genome assembly GCF_019703515.2 of Myxocyprinus asiaticus. Lineage (NCBI taxonomy): Eukaryota > Metazoa > Chordata > Actinopteri > Cypriniformes > Catostomidae > Myxocyprinus > Myxocyprinus asiaticus. The sequence continues at coordinate 26,190,224 of NC_059357.1, read as the reverse complement.
CCCCCTGAAACAGTGAGGATTTTAATGTTTATGGATTGGCCCCCATTCACTTCCATTGTAAGTGCCCCACTGTAACCTTGATTTTTGCTTTTTTAAAGATAGGGAGGAACAGGGGGCCTAGGTAGCTCAGCGAGTAAAGATGCTACCAAACCTGGAGTCACGAGTTCGAATCCAGGGCGTGCTGAGAGACTCCAGCCAGGTCTCCTAAGCAACCAAATTGGCCCGGTTGCTAGGGAGGGTAGAGTCACATGGGGTAACCTCCTCGCGGTCGCTATAAAGTGGTTCCCGCTCTTGGTGGGGCGCGTGGTGAGTTGTGCGTGGATGTCGTAGAGAAAAGCGTGAAGCCTCCACACGTGCTATGTCTCCGCGGTAACACTCTCAAACAAACCACGTGATAAGATGCGCAGATAGAAGGTCTCAGACACGGAGGCAACTGAGATTCATCCTCCGCCACCTGGATTGAGGCGAGTCACCACGCCACCACAAGGACTTAGAGCACATTGGGAATTGGGCATTCCAAATTGGGGAGAAAAGGGGAGACAAATCAACAAAAAAAAAAAAAAAAAAGAAAAAAGAAAAGGAACACATCAAAATGAATTTTTGTGGTAAATTGACTGACCTTAACTTGTATTGAACCCTGAATATTCCTTTAAAATATGAAGGGACATTTGGCAGATGCACACAAATGCTCATAGATAACATTTTGTGAATCACTTACCTAATCCATTTTCACAATCTGTAAATTCCATAGAATGCACTGCTCGATCTACTCCATGTGGACCCATCAGTGTCCTATGCCGGACAGAAACAAGAGCAATAAAGAAGATACATTATTTACCATGTCAAACTTTGATAAATATTTTAATAAAATCCTCAAGGATGCAATGAACACTAGTATCATGATGATTCTAGTTAGATTCAAAGAAATGTGCAAAAACAAGTTCCTGGCCTTTTTGTGAAACAAACCTCTTGGTTTAAACCCCTTGGTTGAAATGAACCATGTCACTACTAATAACCTTGAAAATGTACACGCTGATGACTCAGATTATGTATATCTTTACATCTTACACAAAGTACAGGTAAACAGAGACAGAATTTACAGTCTCACTGTGCCTGCGAACTGTTACCACTTTCCATTGGGGAGTTAGTATTATTTATTTAGTATAAATGTCCTGCATTATTTTTAGTTAGGCTCCTAAAAGTGGGCAAACACAGGGAAAATTGTGGGAGTCTGATTTTTGAGACACATAGCAGTAATTAAGTTTGTACTTAATTATTTACCTAAATAAGTAACATTAGTTACTTAAGTATAATTAAGAAAACTCAACACTCTTGGCAGAGGAAACACTTTCCATACAAATTAATGTCATTGTAAGTTTCTTAAAGACTTCTCTTATTTTAGACGGTATCTCAGAACACTGACAATATTTTGTTGACTTAAAATAGCAAAGCACCACTACACCAGAGAAATACAAATTGTATTATGAACGCAAATTTAGCTTTTCTCTAAGGGTTGCCTTATACTGTCAATGAATTAAAATTGTACTTTAAATTGCTTTAATCTTACACTTTTTCTGAGGCTAAAATTCAAGTTAGCAATGCTTTGCAAATTAATTTGAGAATATCAGAGTTACATAACAAAGAATGCATGCTTTCCCTAACCAACATCATAATGTCTTTCAAAACAAAAAAGCACAAACAAAGTTTTATGAGGTCGCCTATGTTCTGAAAGAATTTAGTCAGCACAAACACATTATAATCTCTAGGTGATTAGAACACATTAATAGTTTATCCTACAGTGTTGTGGATTCCTAAAATGTTTTTTTTTTTGGAACGCATCTGGTTCATGGATGCAAACATGTCCTTGTCGTACTGTTGTGTCTAAAATGCATTTGTATATTTGCATGAATGGATGAATGGTCCAATAATACATTTCATCCGCGTTTCCTTTTCTGTCTTCAATTATATGACCAAGTCCGCGCGCATGGTTCATTTTTGTAGAGGACATCCCTGAGTGCACCACAGGTAACCAACACCTGTACCCAAATTCATCTAAATATTGAGGGTAGCGGAGAATCTGAGATCTCGCGCTCATTTAAATTCTTCTCTCGAGACAGCTCAAACCGCTAATCGCTCACTCCAGAAATAATGAGCTACCAAAGCGCGCACGGTGTCTACATTTTGGAGCGTAACTACCTTAAAATTACATAATAAATATTTGTACCTGCTAATCATGACAGCTCCCTTGTACATGACCGAGAATGTTGGCATTTTGAAGAGATTTCTGCGCATCCAGCGACGCGTCCTGTATGCCCATTCCTCTCGTGATCAGCGCCTCGCGGAGGTCCGGCACAGCGCGAGCCACATGATCCACTGCTACAGTCCTCTAATACCACGCGCAGTTAACAGATCATCCTAAACATCAACTTTGCCCACAGCTTAAATCTTATGCAATAAGGCAACAAAAATGGGGGGGTTGGGGGGGCAGTGTTTTACATAGATACATTTTATGTTGTTGTTTCATAAAAATAAAAATAAATAAATAAATAAAAATGACTGGAACAGGTGGTTTAAAGAAAACCAAATATTCATGTCAGAACGATGTTCAGGTCACATTTAACCACAAAAGCAAATTATATTTTTCATTAAATTCTTATTGTTATACAGTATTTTTCCTATTGGCTTATTACAAATATACTATGACACATACATACACCGATCAGCCACAACATTAAAACCACCTCCCTAATATTGTGTAGGTCCTCCTCCTGCTGCCAAAAGAGTGCGAACCCACATCTCAGAATAGCATTCTGAGATGCTATTCTTCTCACCACAATTGTACAGAGCGGTTATCTGAGTTACTGTAGACTTTGTCCGTTCAAACCAGTCTGGCTATTCTCTGTTGACCTCTCACATCAACAAGGCGTTTCCGTCCGCTGAACTGCCGCTCACTGGATGTTTTTTGTTTTTGGCACCATTCGGAGTAAATTCTAGAGACTGTTGTGTGTGAAAATTCCAGGAGATCAGCATTTACAGAAATACTCAAACCAGCCCATCTGGCACCAACAATCTTGCCGCGGTCCAAATCACTGAGATCACATTTTATTCCCCATTCTGATGGTTGATGTGAACATTAACTGAAGCTCCTGACCCATATCTGCATGATTTTATGCACTGCACTGCTGCCACATGATTGGCTGATTAGATAATTGCATGGAGGTTTGTTGGTGCCAGACAAAACAGTCTCTAAAATTTATTCCGAATGGTGCCAAAAACAAAAATCATCCAGTGAGAGGCAGTTCTGTGCACGGAAATGCCTTGTTGATGAGAGAGGTCAAATGTAGAACTCAACTGAGAATCGATCAATGACAGTAAGAATGACTGTGTTACCCTGAGAGACAGGGAGATCAGTGATGAAGTCGATGGCAACGTGAGACCAAGGACGATGGGGAATAGCCAAAGGTTGGAGGAGTCCTGCAGGAAGTTGCCTGGAGGATTTGTTTGCTGCACAGGTGGGACAGTTGTTGACATAGGCAATGGTTTCCGCCTGCATGGTGTTCCACCAGAAACGGTTCCGAGGCAGTTGTAGTGTGGCTGCTGGGTGTCCGGAACTGGTGGTAGTATGGATCCATTGTAAGGTCTTTTCCCAAAGGAGTCATGGAACGTAGGTTTTCTCAGGAGGGCAGTCAGGAGGAGTCGGATCCTGAATCTGAGCTTGGGCGATCTCGGTCATAATATCCCATTGAACTGGAGCCAAGATTAGAGACGTGGGGATGATGGATTCAGATGTCTGGTTCTGAGTGTCAGACTCAAACAGATGAGAGAGAGCATCGGCTTTGGAATTTTTGGAACCTGGATAGTAGGTAATGGTGAAACTGAATCGAGTAAAGAACAATGCCCACCTAGCCTGCCTAGGATTCAGTCTTTTAGCAGAGCGTAAATATTCAAGGTTTTGATGGTCTGTTAACACGAGAAAAGGATGTCTCGCCCCCTCCAGCCAATGTCGCCATTCCTCTAGAGCCGCTTTCATAGCCAGCAATTCTCGGTTGCCCACATCATAGTTTTGCTCAGCAGGAGATAGCTTACGGGAAAAGTATGCACAAGGGTAGAGTTTCGGGGGCGTTCCATGACGTTGTGAGAGAATGGCTCCGATTCCTGTGTTAGAGGCGTCCACTTCAACCGTGAAAGGAGTGTTAGGGTCAGGATGGTGCAGGATGGGAGCGGAGGTGAAGCAAGACTTCAGGTTCTTGAAGGCTTGGAGGGTCATTGCAGACCAACACAGTTTGGAGCCCCTCCCTTTAACATGGACATCAGTGGGGCAGCGACTGAACTGAAATTTCAGATAAATCGCCTGTAGAAATTGCCGAACCCCAGGAAGCATTGCAACTCCTTCACGGAAGTAGGTTGAGGCCAGTTTAGTACCGCACATACCTTACAGTCGTCCATGGCGACCCCCTCTGGGCTGATGACGTAGCCAAGGAAAGACACAGAGGTCTGATGGAACTCACACTTCTCAGCCTTGGCGTAGAGTTGGTGGTGGATCAGACGCTGAAGGACTGCTCGAACATGGGTGATGTATTCTTCCAGAGAGTTTGAATAAATGAGGATATCGTCGATGTAGACAGTGACCCACCGGTTAAGCATGTCTCTGAAGACATCATTAATGAATGACTGGAAGACCGAAGGACTGTTGGCCAACCCGAAAAGCATGACCAGATATTCGTAGTGGCCTCTGCTGGTGGAGAATGCTGTCTTCCAATTTGTCCCCCTCCCGGATGCGTATGAGGTTGTATGCACTGCGAAGGTCGAGTTTGGTTAAGTATCTTGCGGTGCTTAACTGTTCAAATGCTGCTGGGACCAGAGGTAAAGGATAACAGAACTTTACCGTAATGTGGTTGAGAGTGCGGAAATCAATGCAAGGACGGAGCCCGCCATCCTTCTTGCCAACGAAGAACCCGGCTGCCGCGGGTGAAGTGGATGGTCGCATGAAGCCCTTTGCCAGTTCTTCTTCAGTGTAGTTTTTCATAGCCTCAGACTCAGGTTCAGACAAAGGAAAGATCCTACCTCGTGGTAATGTAGTGCCGGGCAACAGTTCAATAGCACAATCACTGGTATGGTGAGGAGGAAGTTGAGAGGCTTCATACTCAGAGGGTAGGTTGAGCACTGAAGAGGGAACCTCTGTGACAGTAGTGGATCCGATGGAAACAGGTGAAATGGGCTTTAGGCAGCTGGAGAAACAAGTTGAGTCCCACCGGGAAATCTGTCCTTCACACTAAGAGATTTGAGGATTCGTGTTGTTGAAGCCACGGTAATCCAAGTATCACAGGGTTGTGAGGAGAATGAATGATATAGAGGCGTGTTCTTTCAGTGTGAATAGTGCCAACTTGGAGGGAGATGTCTGTAGTGGTGAAGTGAACATGGCCGGTTCCCAGGTGGCATCCATCTAACGCTGCCACTGCCAAAGGAGATTCACAGGGGATTAGTGGTATCTTGAACCTCTTGGCTAAGCCCTCATCAATAAGCAACAGAATCAATCATAGCTTGGGTGGTGATTATGTTCTGACAACCAGTTATATTGACGGGTACCTTAATACAGGAAGAAGTGAATAGGAGTCAAGACGTCACTCACCGCCGGTTTAAATGATCGGACTAGCCTTAAGGGACAGATTGCTCGTAGATGTCCGGCCTGACCGCAGTATAAACACAGATGGAGCTTCATGCTGCGTTCTCTCTCCTCCGACGTCAGATGAGCGTGCCCAATCTGCATGGGTTCAGTTCCACCAGTGCTGGATGTGGTCTGTGAAGTGACAGTAGAGAAGTGGACCAATCTTCGAGAGTGGATGAGATTGAGGCGAATGACTAGGTTGATAAACTGGCCCATGGTTCTCCCTTCATCACGGCATGCCAGCTCGGATTGCAGTTCCAGATAGAGTCCCCTTCGGAAAAGCAACTTGAGGGTGTCCTCTACCCATACAGTCTGAGCGGTGAGTGTGCGGAATGTAAGCGCATACTCGGCAGCGGTGTCCTTCCCCTGTTGGAGTGAGAGTAACAGCTTGCCAGTGTTCTTTCCTCCCTCGGGATGCTCGAATACTTCTCGGAATCGCTGGAGAAACTCAAAGGTGGTGAACCTCAAACCCTCACAAGACCATATAGCGGTATCCCAGTCCAGATCCCTTCCGGTTAATAGGGAGCAGACAAAAGAGATGCGACTGTCATCAGATGGATATAGAGTGGGTTGCTGCTTCACAAACATCAAACACTGCATCAAACACCCTTTGCACCTAGCTGATGTGCCATCAAACTTCTCCGGAAAAGCAAGATGTGGGTTGGCGGTGAAGGTGTTCGGAGAAGGAGTGTTATTCACCAGAATGGACTGAGATGCATGTGGCGGTTGGTCCGATGCATGAATGCGGAGGTTTTGCAAGATCTTTACTAATTCCTCCGTAGAAGCAGTCAGCCGGGTGAGTTGCTGTTGGTGGGCAGCCAACACATTAGCTTGAGCGAAAACTTCAGTAGACAATTGCTGGAGTGCCGCTGGATCTTTAGTAGGTGAAGTCTTCTGTAACACAGACTCCGGAGAACAGAGGTTAAGATCCATATGCGGTTTAATAGTAAACGTGCAACTCATAAACAGACAGGCAGGGTAAATCACCAGTAATGGAACAGCGTAGGCAGACGAGAGACATAGTCATAAACAGGCAAAGTTCAGGGCAGGCAGCAGAGTATCAAACGGTGGGTAACAGGCAGAAGTCAAACACAGGCAGGCAGTATAAACAGAGGTAAACGCTCAGAAATGTTAGCAAGAGCAAAACAAGTCTTGCAATGACTATTGTTTGAACAGCACTTAAATAGTCTATGAAATAGGGAACAGGTGTGAGTGTAATCAGTCCAGGTTGGCATGCTGGGAAGTGTAGTTCGTGGTGCCCTCAGAACTTGGGCGAGGGAGACCTCTGGTGGTGAGCAGGAGGAGTCCTTGAGTTCGTGACATCAACAGAGAATGGCAAAGTCTACGGTAACTCAGATAACTGCTCTTTACAATTGTGGTGAGAAGAATATTATCTCAAAATGCTATTTTGAGATGCGGGTTGGCGGTGTTTTGGCCGGCACGAGGGGGACCTACACAATATTAGGCAGGTGGTTTTAATGTTGTGGCTGATCGGTATATATATTAATTACTTTATACTTTTAAATAATATGCTACATTGTCTTTTCATTATTATTCTTATTTCTTACAGTAGCTAATGATAATTTAGGGGGAAATGTCTTTAACTGAAAACAATTTCAAAATGCAAAAAATCTTGATGAGCCTTAAAATGTGCTTTAGGCAAAATCTAATTTCTTATTTCTTTATTTTCATTTTAGAAGAAATAGCCAGGTTTTGTGAGATTCACCCTAATAATATCTGATATACAAAGTGTCTCTGACATTAAGTAATATATGTGGTCTATTAGGGACATTAGGATACACATAGCTGCAAAGCATCTATCAACGTCTTTTAAGATCAATGTGCATATAAAAATTATACTTATAGAATTATACTTATAACATTGACAGGCTGTTGTAATCTTTTGACCATGAGATACAGAGTTTCTGTATCACTGGAATAGCAAAGCATACACTAGACATCATGGTGAAGCCAATGGACCCTTTTCACAGACCTGTTATGATGCATTTCCACCTTCTTTAACAACATAAATGTAGCAAACTTTTTAATATTTCCAATTTTTTTAATATTTGTACTTTGTATTATATTACCACAGCTGCGATAAGGCTTCTAACAGCTGAGGGAGTGACAGAACATTTCTCTCTTCTTACAGCTGTATATTTTTATCTTCTTTTGCAAAGCAAAAAAGAGCAAAACAGGTAAGCAAAAATAAAATTAGCTGTGGTCTCCCATTCACCACCATTCAAGTTTACCCTGCTATGCATCTACTTCTGCTCTCCAACCTGGATATTTGAAAAGGGTCTATGGTTTAGAATGAGGTAAATTAGATGTTCAGTTGTGTTACATTCAGTGTTGGGTAAGTTATTAAAAATAGTAATCCACAACAAATTACTAATTATTTATCTCAAATTATAATCATATTACTTTACTAATTACTTCATTAAAATAGTAATCACATAAATAATAATTCCACTTTTCAGTTACTTTCTAAAACACTTTTCCGCTCAGCAGATTCAAAATATTGTCTATATTTCTTGTTCATTTTTACACACAAGTCATACACCCAGCACCTCACATTTCTCCTTCACAATGACTCGTTACGGGGCCATAATTCATGTATTCTACATAACTAAACAACCATAACCCTATAATGTACTTAAAAGTAATTAAATTAATTGAAAGTCAATAACTGTAATCTGAATACAAGAATTTAAAATGCTCATGGCCCATCAGAGGAGGCAAGGGAAGCTGAGCCTCCTCAAAAAAAATTTATTCAAAATGAACATAACAAGAAAAGTGATCAAATTCAAAATCAATTTACCTATTAACATGCATAACTCAGATCCCTTTAAAAAAAAAGATTTTTCTTTCATGCACAGTTGCCCAGGTGAGTTTTAACCACTGTATGAATCTGTATGAATGCCAGAGGAGGCTGAGGGCATAAAGCCTCCTCTCATTAGTAAACTGACCAATCAAAATAGATATTCATCGTCATCTGCTTCTGTCGAAAATGCAGCCAAAAAAGTCAAAACAGAGCCAAAATGAAACTTGCCTTCTTCCGCATTCATAACCAATCCTTATCGGAGGTAACCATTCAAGCCAATCAGCTTTCAGTATTACATTAATGCATCATCAAGCCTGCTTCTAGTTAGTGACAGACCGATATATCGGCCAGGCAGATAAATCTACCAATATTTGTCCATTTTGTGATTATCAGCATCGGCCTATAACCTTGTTCGCTTGGTAGATTAACAAGAGTGTTAAATATCACTTGCGTTAGTTACAAAATCTACCTGCTTCAGATTTAGATTTGTCAATGGATAGTCAAAAATGTCTGTTTTCAATGTTCTTTCTTTTGAAGTTAATGCAAATTTGAGGAAATATTCCATAAAATAAGTGTTGGTTTCACTTTAGAATTTTTTTGTACATCTCATTTGCTGTTGTTAAATTGTATTATGTTTATCGGCATTAATATCGGCCATCCTGCTCTCTAAATATTGGTATCAGCATCGGCCATTGAAAAACCCATATCAGTCGACCATTACTTCTAGTTAACGTGACAGGTCTAGAGAAACTTTCAAAATTTACCAAAATATCAATGAACACGTAAAAGGCCGAACAATATGATCATATAAAAATTCGACTCAATGAAGCAGTGAAGGATGGAGTTCCTCACATTCTGTATTGGTTAAGTACTGCTGATGTTACTGTACAAAGAATGGGTCCCTCTATTCATTTATAAATGTTTGCATTATTCGTAGTCTGTAGATGGCACGCGTGATTTGTTCCACTTGTTTACTGTATTGACAAAAGTTGGGTTGGTGTTCGGAAAGATAATAACACATAGGTAGTTATCAAGACTCTCTTAAGATATCACGGAGAGGAGATCATCTGTGTACAATTACTACCAGCACAAACTTAGAGGCTAATAAAACATGATATTTTTAAACCCACTGCAATATTTTATTTGTTTGATCTTTCAATAATTATTTACATATTTGCCTCCCCAGAAAATTCCTTCATGGGTGGCCACAGATAAAAAATTGCTGATGGTTTGGGGGAAAACAACATTTATGCAAAAGCAGAAAACTCTAAATCCTCGTCAACTCTGAAAGACATATTTAATCTCTTAAACCATTTGCTGTTTCCATTTTTAGCCAATGCTATTGTCTACTGTCATGTCATGTAAAGCTAGAGTGCAGTCCTCTCACACAGCAATCAGTTCTATACACGTTTGAGGTAAAACTACACAGTAGGTGGATTACAATATTCAAATTTACTCTGCCTTGTGTTTTCTTCCAATTTAATGTGTAATGTTTTAAATATAAAGTATGTTGGTTTAGTGGGTCTTTCAAAACTTTCTTAGAAATGACTAACTCCGCATTCATAATGTAATGAAGTGACTCTAAATGGAGATTACTGTCATTTAGTTTTAAGCAAACAGTGTTGCTTATGCCCTAGTTAGAGTCAGAGTGACACATTGCCTTAAATACACTGACACCATGTACTCTTTGCTGTCATGTACCTTGACATATGTCTTGTGACTCAGAGACCACTTTGAATCTCTTCCTTGGGTTACAGTCCAAAACAAGTCACACAAAGCTGCTCTGAAAGCTCAGAATTTTGCAGATGAAACTCACCTGTAAATATCATGAAATAGTGTGTTTGCTTTAGATTTTTATATGCATGCCATTTAAGTCTTAAAATGTATTAAGTACAATGCAATATTTTGGTACCAAAATTATAATAGTACCAGGCAAAATAGAAAAAAATGGATCAGTCAAAAATCATCTATTGCGTCATGTAACAATGGTACAAGCATATAAACAAGCCAGGGATTTTTCAGTTACTCCCCCCAACCTGTCAAGTCTATGTGACCAGACTGAGCCTTTCTTTTACCAAACTCACAGACTGAAATGATGTAATTTGAGGATTAGCTTTTACACTGAACAACATCATGAGCTTTATTTTTAAATTTACTACAGAAAACAACATTGACTTAAAGCACTCTGCATGTCTCTCATGAGTTTACAGTAATGTCAACTGTGATTTGCACATTCATATATCGAGCCATGACAGGGCAGAATACTTCAATTTACTCAATAATCTGCTTCCAGGATGGCCTGTCAATCATATGTGCATAGGGCTACACAGCAGTCATGCTTCCCAATGCATTGCAGAATAATGTGTACCATGAATATAAACAAATGGTGCTCTATGGCAGCATAACAGCTTTCATCTGTTCACACACATTAGAGGTTAAACAGGCTACGCATGAGTGAAATGCTTATAGAACACTACAAAGGGATAACTGACATATTTGTAAACAGTGTTGGGTGTAATCCAATTACAAAGTAATTCAATCAAATCACTTTTTAGTAAAAAAAAGTAGTGTAATTCTTTACATTTTAGATTCTTGTAATCAGATTTCAGTTACTGACTTTCAAAATAATTTAATTGATTTTAATTACATTATAGGGTTATGCTTATTTCTAATATATTATGTAGAATACATCAATTACGACCCTGTAACGAGTCATTGAAGGAGAAATGTGAGGTGCTGAGTGTATGACTTGTGTGTAACAATGAACAAGAAAGAAATATAGACATTATTTGGAATTTGTTGAGCAAAAAAGTGTTTTAGAAAGTAACTTAACACTAATTAGTAATGTGATTACTTTTTCAATGAAGCAATTAAGTAATTTGATTACAATTTTAGAGAAATAATTAGTCATTTGTAGTGTATTTTATTTTTAAAAAATGTATAACTTACCCAACACTGTACATAAGTTATAACAACTAGAATCCATCTATTATTTATTCTGCCCATTCCAATTGCACTATTCAGTACATCATTACACACCCCATATGTGAACTGCACTGTGTTGTATTATTGTTTATTACATATTGTATATTGAATACTGTATGTAAAGTAATATCATACAAACTGATTTATATGGCATGTTAACTGTGTTTTTTGGAACAACCCACCAAAGCAAATTGTTAGTGTAACTTACACTGCCAATCCTGAATTTTAGTGAATTATTTGAAGATAGTCGATTAATGTCAGTGAATCAATTCAAGTACTGTGGAAATGCTATAACAATGTCTCACAACTGAATTCAGTATTTCATTCCAAAATAACAGGACTTAATGACTACAGACCCATCGATCTGACATCTGTGATCATGAAGTCATTTGAGAGACTGGTGTTGGCCCACCTGAAGGACATCACTGGAACTTTCTGGATCCCCTTCAATTTGCTTATCAAGTAAACAGGTCTGTGGATGATGCAGTCAGCATGAGATTGCATCATATCCTGCAACATCTGGACAGACCAGGGACATATGCAAGGATCCTTTTTGTGGACTTCAGTTCGGCTTTTAACAACATCATCCCAGCTATTCTCCAGAATAAATTAACCCAGCTCTCGGGTTCCCACATCTATCTGTCAGTGGATCACCAGCTTTCTGACAGACAGGCAGCAGTTAGTGAGACTGGGGAAATTCACTTCTATCAGGAAGACTCGCAGACTTGAGTAAAATTGAAGATTACATTTATTTGATGAATATAAAAAACAGAAATGTAATGTCTCTCTTTGGCGTAAGCCCCGTCTGGCGGTCCAAAGAAGTTGTACTCGGAACCGTCTATCCTGCGAGGAGCCTACCCCTGTGCAGGACAGGACTCAACTTGTGGCGGTGGGGTGGTGGAGGTTGCCGTGTTGGCACACTGAAACAGCAATGTGATAGATTGTGAGCAGGCTTATAAAGCGATGGCTAACGCTTGATTGGCTAGGAGTAACCTAGCTAATGGTGCGATGATGTACAGCTGTGAGTCTTCCCGCTAGAACTACGCTGTGCTTAAATTTCCAGCACCTGTACGATCAGCACTGGTGCCCCCCAGGGATGTGAGCTCTCCTCACTACTCTTCTACATCAACACAAATGACTGCACTGCCAAGGACCCCTCTGTCAAGCTCCTGAAGTTTGCAGATGACACTAGTCATCGGCCTCATCCAGGGGCCTGTTGCATAAACAGCCATTAACTTAAGACTGCGTCTAACAATTAGTTTGACTAGCTAAAGATGCCATAGAAAGCCTGTTGCATAAAACAAGCTCACAGTTGTCTTTAGTAAGACAGTCTAATTTGCATTGCATTGTGGGAAATGTAAAACACTGAACAGCTTTAGAAAAATGGCCGACGCTCAATACAGTTTTCATTTGCTGAAAATATTTGCATATTAGAGGAGTACAGTGCTTCAAAATGTATTCTAATGAACAAATTTAGTTATTTTAACCCAAATAATAAAAAACACATGACATTTTGTTACCATCATTGAAGTCAAAGTCTTCTACAAAGTCTCAACTCAAGCCCCTTTCAGCCCTCAACTGAATCCCCCACTGGCTCAGCTGACAGTTATTTGACATGGCAACATGGAATGCAAACAAAAGTTAGTCTAGGGGTGTGCTGTCTTACATTTTTGTCTTAAATTGGACTGATCTATGCAACTGACTGAAAAAATTAAGACCAACATTTTAGATGACTAACTAGCAAGACTAGTCTAAAACAGCTTTATGCAACCGGCCCCAGGATGACGATGAGTCCGCATACAGAAGGAAGGTTGAACAGCTGGCTGTATGGTGCAGTCAAAACAACCTGGAGCTGAACATGCTCAAAACAGTGGAGATGATTGTGGGCTTCAGGAGGAACACCGCAACATTGACCCCGCTCACCATTCTGAACAGCACTGTGGCAGCAGTGGAGTCATTCAGGTTCCTGAGCTCTACCATATCACAGGACCTGAAGTGGGAGACCCACATTGACTCCACTGTGAAAAAGGCCCAGCAGAGGTTGTACTTCCTTTGCCAGTTGAGGAAGTTCAACCTGCCACAGCCTCTGCTGACACAGTTCTACTCAGCAGTCATTGAATATGTCCTCTGCACTTCAATAACTGTCTGGTTTGGTTCAGCTACGAAATCAGACATCAGAAGACTACAAAGAACAGTTCAGACTGCTGAGCGGATTATTGGTTGCCCCGTGCCCTCTCTTCAAGAACTGTACACTCCAGAATGAGGAAAAGGGCTGTAAAAATCACACTGGACCCCATTCACCCTGTCCACTACCTCTTTGAACTGTTGCCCTTTGGCTGGCGCTACAGAGCACTGAGCACCAGAACCATCAGGCACAACAACAGTTTTTTTCCTCAGGCCATCCACCTCATGAACAGTTAAAACTTCTCCACTGAGCAATAATTATGAGTGGTTATCTGAGTTACCGTGGACTTTGTCAGTTCGAACCAGTCTGGCCATTCTCTGTTGACCTCTCTCATCAACACGTTCCCATCCGCAGAACTGCTGCTCACCGGATGTTTTTTGTTTTTGGCACCATTCTGAGTAAATTCTAAAGACTGTTGTGCATGAAAATCCCAGGAGATCAGCAGTTACAGAACTATTCAAACCAGCCTGTCTGGCACCAACAATCATGCCACAGTCCAAATCACTGAGATCACATTTTTCCCCATTCTGATGGTTGATATGAACATTAACTAAAGCTCCTGACCCGTATCTGCCTGATTTTATGCACTGCACTGCTGCCACACGATTGGCTGATTAAATAATCGCATGGATGATTGTTGGTGCCATATGGGCTGGTTTGAGTATCTTTAACTGCTGATCTCCTGGGATTTTCACACACAACAGTCTCTAGAATTTACTCAGAATGGTGCCAAAAACAAAAAACATCCAGTGAGCTGTAGTTCTGTGGACGGAAATGCCTTGTCGATGAGAGAGGTCAACAGAGAATGGCCAGACTGGTTCAAACTGACGAAGTCTACGGTAACTCAGATAACCGCTCTGTACAATTGTGGTGAGAAGAATATCATCTCAGAATGCTATTTTGAGATGCGGGTTGGCGCTGTTTTGGTGGCACAAGGGGGATCTACACAATATTAGGCAGGTGGTTTTAATGTTGTGTCTGATCGGTGTATATACATTTTGTCTTATTGTGTATTTCTATATATACTTATATTTTCTATTCGTTTTTTATTTTTATTCTATATTTTTATTATCTCTGTCTTGTTGTATTGTTTGTGCACTGGAAGCTTCTGTCACCAATACAAATTCCTTGTATGTGTAAGCATACTTGGCAATAAAGCTCATTCTGATTCTGATCAAATTCAAACTTGCATGGGCCAGGCATCCTCAGAGATAGGGGCTTCAGCTATCTCAAAAATAATAAAGCAGGTGACCTCTGGTACAACTCCTGCACTCTGAGCTTGTGTGTCATTGCCTTCCACTTATGATGGGCACAGAGAAAGACTTGTTGTGTATACAGAAATTGAAGAGTTTTCATCTCATTTGTTCTAAAAAGCCTGGCTGTGCCTACATTTGTAAACTTTGATGCAAAAAGGCTAAAAATAGTCTTTCAGGGCAGCCTCTGTGATACAGGAGACAGCTGTTCTTTATTCAATAAACTGCAATGCACAAGAAAGGCAGAACACAATAAACTCAGGCAGAATGGCAGATAATTACCCCTGGAAGGCTTACCATAAGACTGCGCTAGATGAGACAATTTGAGGTATTGAAATGGCTCAGAGAACATCCTGAATTTATAGCTATTCTAAGGACAACAATATTTATGTATCTATTCCAACTGCGGTGTCTGCATGCTTGGCAGGACTTTTCATATAATGTTAATCTTAAAGCCCTCCCTACCAGTACCAATCCACCACCCCAACTCACTAACTCACACTGCTTGTCAAGTAACAGCCACTGCCACTACAGCAGATGAATGTATTGCTATATTCTGAAAGAGCGCTGCAGTTCAATATGATCAACTAGTGAGAAGTGTGCAAAAGCAGATTAAAGAATATAGTGTAGTTTAAGATGGTGGCTAGTGGGCTCCCTGCTGTAGCATATTTGATAACACCAATACAAATAAATGATACGGGTAAGTGGAAATTTGAGAGTGTATATGTGCAGTAAAAAGATTTATGTGGTGATTCTAATTGAGAATATTGGTGTTTCTGTACCTCAGAATAAATTATCCATGTGGCATGAAACTTGTGAATACTAGGCTGTTTTTGAAAATGCAGTATGAAGAACTGATGAATATTATAATTAAAAAGTAACAAAATGCCAAAAAAACAAAAAAAAAGTTACTATTTTACCATAAAAGGTCTGATATTATAATATATACTGTACATTATATATATATATATATATATATATATATATATATATATATATATATATATATATATATATATATATATACACACACACAATTTTAAATAATTAAATAAAAAATTATTTATTTATTTACTTTTTTTTTAAAGGAACAAGACAAAACTCACCATTATATATATATATATATATATATATATATATATATATATATATATATATATATATATATATATACATATATATACACTACCAGTCAAAAGTTTGGGGTCACTTGCCTGAAATGTTTCTCATGATCTTAAAAATCTTTTGATCTGAAGGCGTATGCTTAAATGTTTGAAATTAGTTTTGTAGACAAAAATATAATTGTGCCAATATATTAATTTATTTTAATTACAAAACTAACATTTTATTACAAAAAATGGATGACTTTTTGAAATGGATGACTTGGACCGAATAATTAAGAAAAGCAGCCAAGTGCCAAAATAGATGGGAACTCCTTCAATACTGTTTAAAAAGCATCCCAGGGTGATACCTCAAGAAGTTGGTTGAGAAAATGCCAAGAGTACATTTCTGTACATTTTATATATATATAAAATATTTAAAAAATACAAGGTTACACTTTATTTTACAGTGTCCTTGTTACATTGTAATTACACAAGTAATTACTGATTATAGCTAATTAACAACATGTACTTACTATAGGTTTAGGGTTAGGGTAAGGGTTTGGTTCAGAGTTAGTTGCTTGTAATTATGCATAATTGACTGTTATTACTATAGTCAATACATGTTATATATGTAACAAGGACACTGTAAAATAAAGTGTTACCAAATACAATTTAAAACATTAAATATTTATTGTAATTATTTGTATATTTTTATTTTAAAGGAACAAGACAAAACTCAACACCATTTAAAAAAAAAAAAAAACATTTCAAAGATGTAATTTGTAAATTTAGGTTGAGCAAATACAACTTCACCACAAAGGTGTCTAAACAATGGGTTGTTAAAAAGTCATGTCACCTATTTCTCAGGCATCTTTGTATTATGCATGGACGTAAGAGTTTATAGCATTGCAAAAACCAAACAAACGTGTTTGTATATTTTTAAGTAAAAAAATATTTTTCAATCTTTTAATGAGGGTTTTTATTGAAACAAAAATATTTGTTTATTCAGGCCAGAACACTTTTTTTTTTTTTTTTTTGAGAAAGGTTTAAGTAGTGACTGAAATTCCTGTACACTCAATGCATTAGTTGATTATCATTATTTATTTATTTTGACATATTTTAAGACAATTTTCAACTTTTTATCCCTTTTTAATCCCTTTAGGACACCCTGAACACATAGCATGATGTCATGTCAACCAAACACTCATCAAAAAACATACATCCTTTTACACAAAGCAGCTATGTACAAGCACACACCTACACATTCTTGTATCGGTAGCTGTATGCAAATACACGGAGACACTAACCTATTGTACACCATAATGGACTGAGACCTATCCCTGTTTCTTTCAGCAGCCATGGCAACCACCCATTGCATCAAAACTATAATCACCAAATCTGCACAGTGGGTTGTTATCAGATTATCAGATAATCCAGTCCACATTGAGACATCATAACTGAGATGACGGAGATGCACTATGTGAATGTGATGTCAGTTTTTTGGCCATTGCTTCTTTTTTTGTCACTCATAACAGAGAAGCTCAGTTCACACGGCACCCATTCCAGAAATGAAGGATGGGAGATGAGAGAGAGAGCTTTTGACAGGTGCCAAGTTTCCATGCTGGACCACCCAGTGTTGTGAAATGGGTTAATCTGAAACTGTCTGAAAAGCCAGTCTGACCTGTTTACGAACTGCTGAATTCTGGGCCCATGACTGCCCTCCATAGGCAATGCACAGACAGGAATTTCAGGGAATATCACAACATATCATCAACTTTTAATCTCGCTTGATGTTGCCACTGAAAGTGTTTGGGCAGGGATGAACAATCAAGGGGATTGTTCGAATTAAAAGGGGGCTGTATTTTGGTCTAATGAGTCCTTTAATGACCTAATTTTTACTGAAATCACATGTTCGCATAATTAACATGTTTAATGCACACAATACAAGAAATCAAATAAATGTTTTATGAATTGAGAATTTTAAAAATAGGTAAACAATTATGAGGTTTACAAATACAACAACATTAAAATATTTTTCCAATCATTAAAACAACACAAAAGCTCATTATTATGTAGGATCAAGAATAACAAGGCAGCTAAAAGATTGGCATCAGCAAAAATATGATGATAATTCATTGATTATGGTTACTAGCAAAAAAAAAAACAAAAAAAAAAACTTCAAATCACGGTGCAGATAAATAATGGTTACTGGGTATATTGTAATATAGTATACAAACGAGGTTTTAAAATATGTTTTTGATCCAAAGAAACAATCGAAACAAATCTGTTGTGATGATACTCATTAACTGAACTTACTGTATTTGTTGCTATACCGCATTAACAAATCTAAGCATTGAACTGCTGTGTACATTATGAAGAGCCCTCATGTTCACAGCCAGAGACAACTGCAGTCACACTGAAATAACTGCAACATCATAGCAGAGAGAGCACTTTTCATATAATACGCACACAAAACTTTTATACACTGAGTATAAAATTTACACTTCAAAAGATTACCTGACGCCTCAGTCATCGTCTGGATAAAAAATAGAAACGCAAATGGCAACTGAAATAGTGAATGCAATCATTTTCACAGTGCAACATCAGCGCAAATCCACAATGTTCAGGGCACAAGGACATAATGTCCCTGTTTGTGAAATATAATATGCACAAGTATTTATCAGACTGATAAAGTTAACAATCCTATTATGTATGGTGCTCAAAGCACTATTTAAAATGTCAGTGACACAAACATCACAGCATTGATGGGGTCGAGTTGATTAAATGTAACATCAAACATTAACATAATGATGGTGTATTTTAGTGATTAATTCATTTTTATCAGCAAGGAGTGTATACACACTTTTGAGTGTTTTTTTTTTTTTACTTATAAATGTCCAGGATTTGAGACACTTGTTTGGGTTTACAGCACATGGACACATTGCTGAGATACAGAATATGAACCCTGCTCAGAGCTAATCAAATTAATGATCAAGCACATTGTCATACCTCAAAGTAGGGCTGCACGATTATGACGAAAATCATAAATGACGATTATTTAGCTTGATATTGTAATTGGGATTACTTGTGGGGCAACTGCATGTCACATTCTTTATGTAGGCTATACATCCAAAACAAGCTGAGAATTGTTTCTGAATTTGCTTTATTGCATAAAAAACAAGTGTTTTCAAATTTTGCTTACATTCTGAATAAATTATACACCGACAGTGTGCAACACAACAATACTAGAATACTAGGTTGTTGTTTCTGATATGCTAATAAACTAATTTAAACAGATTTTCTGATTGTCTATTGTATTCACGCAAACAACGGACCAAAATTGTTTGTAAATATTAAATCTTGACACTACAGGAATAGATCTAAATTGAATGATGTAATTAACGCTTTTCATGGTTAGTTAATTGCAGCAGCTGTAATTGTAATCCAAAAAGCCTATTTTTTTTTATTAATTGTGCAGCCCTACCTCAAAGTGTGGTTTATGATCAACATCAGGTAAATAAATGGGGTTTTATGTAAACCTGTCATTATGAGATGAATTATTCATACAAGTCAGCCAGAGTATGTAAAGTACATTTGTTTACATTTGTCCTCTGTTGCCTCTGATAATTACATAATGCACAAAATACATCACAGACGTTTCAAAGAATTATTAATAGTAGATTAATATTATGTTGAGTCATTTCACAATGAAGAAAAGATTTGTAGTTTCTCTAACACTATGTAGTAAAAGTACTGTGCAATTTTTCAATGTCAAAATAAAAATGATCAAATTTAGGGGATAAAGTTATGTTATTTTATACACTAGCTGAACTGGACCTTATTTTAAAAAGCAGATTCAAAAAACTGATTTATATTAGAATATAATCTAACTCGCCCAATAGATTATACAGCATCTTAAAATCATTTTAACACATTTTCTATAGGCTATGATATTATATTATAATTTAAAGATCCCAGTTATCATTCTGCAAAACAACAACATGGTTTCACTTCAATGTCTGTTCAGCAGAGCATGTGTTTGAGCAATTAAGTAGGTTGTGACATTGAACTTGTTTTTAGGCATGCACATTGGTGAACTCATTTTGTTAGGCTGTTCCAGGGAGTTGCTGTGATTGAGTTAAGTTCAGATAGCCACTGTTATTTCAGGGCATGGGACGGCATCATTCTCTGCCACCCTCAGTAGTCTCTTCTGACTCTTCCCAATAGTCTACTCGTGTCCTGGGTAGGATTGCACCAGCTGTGCGTAAGTTCTCACGTAAATTGGGACGTAAAGTTCACCAATGAGCTCATGTTTTGCGTGACAGGCATCAATCCTTTCAACATACATTATGATGTTGACATTTACGAGAGAGAGAGAAAAAAAGTACTTTTATGCGCCTCTTCAGCATGAAACCGATCTAACGGTGCAGTTTTCAGGGTGCGTCGCTCGGTGTCAAGTTTCAACACATTCAAAATATATATATATAGGATATTAAAATGAATAAATGTCTGTTTTTCCAGCCTGTTGTATTAGTATTTATTTATCACCCCTCATTTATTTTAGATACAGCTCCTATATATTGTTATTTACACAGGGAAAATATACTATTTATTAAATCTATTTAATGGGGATTTAATTTATTACAGCTGACAGTTACGTGAACAAACAAGGTTTGAACATCAACCGGAACAAGATCAAATTGAAGTTCACGGATTTTTAACACTTCTGTGTATAAATTTGAAGGCTGTTTATTGGATAAATACAAGTAAACGTCATATTATGCGACTACACATTATGGAGAGTTTACGACCTACTAGTCTTGCCTTAAGAACAGATGGTGCAATCAAATTAAGCACTGACTTAGTTACAAACTAACAAGTAGTTACTAAGCCCTTAATGTGAACTTTACATCCTAACTTACATGAGAACTTACGCACAGCTGGTGCAACACTACCCAGGTCACCAACCTCTAATTTAGCACGTCGCTGGGCAGATTCATTCCCAGGTACAAGCGCTGTTGGCTATTCTTCAGATATTGTTACTGTAATATTTGTGTCATGAGAGTAGAATATTCAGGAATGATCACAGAAATGATTTTATTCAACCTGTCACACGTACACCTCATCACTTGCAAAAGTCGTTATACAATGAACAACTTTCAAATGAATCTGAAGCCTGTTGACTTTACAGAGTTTGCTAAAACGCTTCAGTGACAGATGTTCACTTTAACACCTACATTTCTGGAGGGAATTCCTTATCTGCCTTACTGTACTTAAAACTGTTTAAAACACGAAGAACATATGTTTTCCATAAAAATGCATTTAGATTCTCTCTAGATTTTTCGCAGTACCTTTATACGCTATATCTCACGCATGGCGTGAATTTCGCGATTCTCTAAATATTATTTCTATTAAGTCTTTGAAACAGTCCCACGGATACAATGTCAATTCAAAAAAAAAAAAAAAAAAAAAAAAAAAAAAAAAAACCTGTCAAATCTGTGGATGTTATCATGATATAGGTTTGGAAATGCTCACAGATACCTGTTCTTACCGCGGTTCAAGATGTTACCGTGGAAGAGCGGTACCTCACGCGATCCATCACAAGAACCTCACATGGAGAAAATATGCTTTTCCCTACAAATTCTGCTTTTAAAATGTATTTTTATAGTTACAGAATGAAGTAGGCTAATCTATATGAGTAATTTTACAGTTGAAGTATTTATGTCCCAGCGAAACAGGCACATTTAACGGATGAAGATGCCAAGGAAATGTCCAAATAAAAACTGTTAAATAAAAAGACTCTACAAACATTATGAAATCTTACCAGTAAATGAGCGAAAGTCCATCAAAGCGCTCGAGTTCTCTCCCCCGGGGGTTCAGATAGGACATCGCATCCAACAGAAACGTTAAGGTTGAAATATTGTGCTCCGAATCCTGTGTCACGGAATTAACCGGTGCTTTCAAATATTTGCATCAGTCACATCACCTAGATTTCATGTCATCTCTCTGATTCCCAGCCTCCCTCGTTGAGCACGTTCAAGAGTCAGCATTCATTCAGCATTAAATCAATGATACAGCAAGTGCTGTAGCAAGTGCTCAACTATAGCTTCTAATCTGTAAACCACGTGGTTTTCATGCTGACCTGGCCGTCTGTGAGACAAAATCAACATCTTGCAGACAGCCACTCTGGTTACCTTACTCTGACTTTTTATATAAGCAATGTCTGCATATAGGCTTTATATTGAGATATAATGTCTAAAAATCTTTCAACAGAATCCTATGCGCATTGGCTAAATGCTCGAAATGCTGTCGAGGTAGGCAACTCACTAAACTTTGAGCTTATATGTTGAATATACAAATATATGAGATCATAGCCTATCTTGTGTGTGTATGTGTAGTTAGACTGAGGTGAAGCCCAGTCATGACAATTCTGCTTCAGCGGATTAATAGGCGGGCTGTTGACCTGTCCTAAGAGATCCATTGCACTGCAGCCTAAACACCAGAGAGGTTTCCAGTTTCCTCACATAGACATTTGTTTGTAACACTGTCTCTCTGTAGTCCTTGTTCATACTGTAAATCAAAACCTCTGTCTATATTTATCCCTCTGTTTGGTGCATATGTATAAACTGGAGATGGAAAGAGTTTTACAATACAATTTTAAGTTAAAATTGCAGAGGGACATTTTTATGGATATGCAATGACAAAGAATGACTATCTCACAGTATGGCATCACACTTGAATGCCTTAGAACTGGTTAAGTGGATGCAATTTTGAGGTCATGAGGTCAGTTTCTACCCATTACTTAATTAGTCATGTCATATGTCATTATTATCTGTCTGTCTGTGTTGTAAGCGTCTCTTATTACACATGTGTAAGCCCACTTGTCCCATGCAACACCCACTTAATTTCTGCTAATTCTCGCTTAAATTCCCAGGGCCCGGTACAACATTTTTATGGTTCCTTCCTCAACTGTGCCCAGTGAGTAGTCTATATGTAGCTTATACAGTACATCGTCAGTTAAAAGGTACTGTGCCAGTACATTTTTCTTCCCAGTGGAACGAAAGGTATAAATGTACATCTAAAGGTACACAATAGGTCTTTAGGGTACAATTATGTGCTCAAAACGAGTTATAAACTCTACCTGGTACAAAAAATGTCCCTTTTATGGGAGCCACCCCAGAGGGCCCTTGCACTTTCCATAATGTTTTTTTTATTTTTATTTTTTTATTTTTTTGACACACCTATATGGCCCTTAAAAAATTACAATTTACCATGGTAACCTCTCTTTCTGGTAAAATACCATAGTTAGGCACATTACAGCTATCGTAAGACCTTATTAAATAAATGATCGCCTTCAAACAATGTAAGAAGCTTTTTAAAACTTTTTTTGTTTGTTTTGTTTTTGTCATTTTGTTTATTTTATTAATATTTTTAAAACAGTTGCCACTTGTGGTTACCACAATAAAACCAAAAGTGAAATTAGTATAATTTTGTTTGTACTGATTCCTTCAAATCACTTCTTGAGTTATGTTGACCAAGGTTATTATCCTAAACTAAAACTAAAACTAAATGTAAAAAAAAAAAAAAGAAAAAAATTCATAAACTGAAATAAAAATAAAAATAAACATAATTGGAAAAAGATGAAACTAAACTAAAATACATGTTCAAAAAACTAAAATAAAATAAAAATAATCGTAAAAAATATTTAGTTTTTGTTTTTGTTGCAACAGGTTTTTAAACCTTTAAACCTGCTGTGACCTTAACATGAAGATGCCACTAGGCGGCGATAACACTAAAAATGCTTATTGCCATCATTACATTAGCAAAGACAGAGCGGGAGGGAATCACTACAGTACATCATGGAGAGAAGCAAAGCAGGTAGAAAACTAGGGTGACCAGAAATCGGTCCCGGTTTTATGAGGTGTGTCCCAGTGTCCTGTCATTTCTCTTAAAAATATAATAATGTCCTGGATTCAGCTGTTAGGCTCACTGCTTTTTTTTTCTTTGAAATTAAATATCCTCATCGTACTTCTTGGTATCGTGTCTGGTATCGATTGCAGGGAAGGGAAGATATTTTATTGTATTGCATGATGATTTGACGATACTTTAATTCTAGCAATCCGCTCAGAATCTATCTGGTTACCATGACAACAACTCATGCGCTTGGCGGTCTCTGCTGCTCTCTGTCATCACCCAACGCAAATTAGAAATGCCCAAATGAAAATGCATGTTCAACTAGCTGAAAGAAACCGATCTATTTCTTTGCACAACATGTGAAAATGGAATTGAAATGTTTTGCTGTCACTGTAAATGTTCACTTTCCCATGGCCACAGTGTTAAATAAAAGATTGAAGGTCATATTCATACAGCTGTATTATTTTTTTTTTAAATAGTGCAAGCACTTAAATGTGAAAATGTGGAATTGTATTTTAACTTTTAAGTTCTAGTGTTGCAAATTTTGTGTAAAAATGTGTAGCTGACAACAAATTTCAAGCACTGACAAGTCATATCATTATTAGACAAGCAATATGACATCATATGGATAGAATAGGCTGTATGGAATTTGTACATTTTACAAATATCTAAAATGTGGTTCAAATTGTATAAAACAATATATAATAAAATAACTTTTCACATACTAAAAGATGTTATATTGAATTTAGCTACATATTTTAATACAATGTATGTATTTATACAGTATATATTTAAGCAATATCACATGAGCAAGAGTGCGATATGGCCCTACATCAGCACTGCTGTGATTGCCTATGGCACTCGGCCACAGCAGTGCTGATTTAGGGCCATATAGCACGATTGCGAGTGAACAAGTAAATTTAAAAGTACGGTCATAAAAAACGCATATGTGTATGGAACTACTTTCTTACGGCACGGATCATAATCTGCCGTTGTTGGTTCAAACCAAATGATGCATCCAAGCCTCTCAAAAACATCTCGGTTACATACGTAACCTCGATTCCCTGAGAAGAAGGGCACGAGACATTGCATTCTGCTAACGCATATGGGGAGTGTCATTCTACACGTCCTAGTTGAAACCTCTCTACAATAACGCCAATATTCTAATATTTGCTATGGTGTTTGAGCCCTGCCCTTTTAGGCGCAAAGCTGTCCGCTATAAAAGCAGGGGCGCAAACACAATTCCTCTGAATTTTCTGACTGAGGGACAAAGAGCGCATTGCTCGCACCTCAAAGAACTCTGAGTCTTGTAGTGCAGCCAGCATTCGCAATGTCTCGTTCCTTCCGTCTCAGGGAACCGAGGTTACATACATAAACAAGATGTTCCCTTATGACTCATTACACTTGACATTGCATTCTAACGCATTTGGGGAACAGAGTCCCATCATGCCGCACTAAACTCTTTTCTGGGTTTGACAATGGTTTGAAAGACCTGGACCAAACTCCAGACATGAATTGTCAACTGACAGTGCTTGCAAATCAATAATACTGAGGCCAAAGCCAGCAGTGATGCGGTCTTAAGAGAAAGCACACGCAATTCAACATAGTCCAGAGGCTTAAAGTGAGGCCCCGCAAGCACATTTAGGACCAAGATAGGCCCCAAGTCGGGGCTGTAGCCAGACGAGGGGGATTTAGCTGCCCCCCCCCCAGGAATTATGATTAAATCATGTTTTCCTATAGAGGTGCCGGTTTTAGGTGCGTGATACGCAGATATAATCGTCACATAAAATTTGAGCAAAGATTTTCAGAGCCTCTGAAAAGGCCAGCTGGAGACACCGGAGCATCAAATAGAGCGGCCTTTCTCGTATCACGCATTTCCGTGAGGGTCAGCCAGATGTGACGATCCAAAAACACCAGGTTGCTCATTGACTTGCCAATGGCCTGTGCAGTGAGTTTTGTGGCTTGCAGCGCTATGTCCGTAGTGGTGCGGAGCTTTTGAACATCTCTGGATCGTAGCATTGCTCATCCATTAGTTTGAGGAGCTTAGCTTGGAAAACTTGGAGTACCGTCATCACATGGAGTGCCGAACCAGTTTGGCCTGTCACTGAGTATGCTTTTCCAGCCAGTGCGGACATAGTTGACACGGCTTAGAAAGATGAACAGGGCATGAGTTCCACACCCTGCTACTCGACGGGTAGAGATATGCCACTACCGCCTCTTTCGGGGGGGTAGTTGTGCATAACTTTTGTCTTCCCCGTGGTCCACTTTATTGAGAAGAGTGTAATCGCTTTGCGAGCGAGCTGAATAGGGTGCGCGCCAGGATTTTGTCAGTTCATTATGAACTTCCGGGACGAGCAGGGCAGATCTGCGGAACTTGGTCACTTGACGAACCATTCATCAAGACGAGATTTTTCAGTTTTCTCTGGAGAATACTGGAGAACATGCTCTTCGACCACCCCTGAAAGGACGCGAAGCATCTCCTTTCAGTGGTGCGTGCATACTCCTTCCCCTCGCTGGGGGAAGGGGCAGCAGCATCATCCACTGACCACTCGCCAGATGCAGCAAGAGACATAACATCATCATCCCCAGCATCAGAACTGCCGAACGTGACAAGGCGTAGAGGGCTGGAGCTGGTCATGTACACACTGTATCAGCATAGACGCATTACATGGCTCGCGGGGCGTGTGCTGACACGAGGTCCACCTCAATTTCATCCTGCTCGACCTCGCGCCCCCGCCGTGCCACCTCGTGTGATCTCTTGGGTGTCACAGAAGAGGCGGGTGGGAGGCACGTGAGGCTGAACCGTCCCTCAGAACGAGGGCGATTTGCGAGCAAAGTGTCTTGAGACTCATGCCTTCACAGTGAGGGCAGTCTGACTCTATGAGAGCTGTCTCAGTGTGGGCACAGTCCAGACAGTGAATGCAGCTCTCATGCTGATCTGACGGCGGGACGTGTCACTTACATAAGAAAACACTTACAGAACGATATCTTTAAAAAGACGCGAACGTGTAACTCTTTTAGATCCCGCCCGCTGACTCGTGTATGTCGACGGCAAAGTAGTAGAGGGCTTCTAGACAAGAGATGAATCACTGTCGTGAAAGAAGGAAATTCTGAGGAATGGTATTTGCTCACCTGCTTTTATAGCGGACAGCTTCACGCCTAAAAGGGCAGGGCTCAAAACCCATAGCCAATATAAGAATATTGGCGTTTGTGATAGTTTCTAAATTCGTGGGCAATGGAGGAGTCAGGAGACAGCGAACAGTCAATGTGAGTATTTTTATTACTCTCTCAGTGTCACAAGGAATATAAACAAAAAGGGCTCTTGGTGGCCAACATACACACAAACAGGTTCTCAGTAACATAAACTCTTCACATTCTCGTGTCACTCTCCCCCTCTGATGCTCTGGGATGGTGTTCTTCGGCTTGCAAGCCTTAACCTTTTTCCTCCAAACATAACGATGGTCATTATAGCCAAACAGTTCAATTTTTGTTTCATTAGACCAGAGGACATTTCTCCAAAAAGTAAGATCTTTGTCCTCATGTACACTTGCAAACTGTAGTCGGGCTTTTTTATGGCAGTTTTGGAGCAGTGGCTTCTTCCTTGCTGAGCAGCCTTTCAGGTTATGTCGATATAGGAATCGTTTTACTGTGGATATAGATACTTGTCTACCTGTTTCCTCCAGCATCTTCACAAGGTCCTTTGCTGTTGTTCTGGGATTGATTTGCACTTTTCGCCCCAAACTACGTTCATTTCTATGAGACAGAATGCGTCTCCTTCCTGAGAGGTATGATGGCTACATGGTCCCATGGTATTTATACTTGCATACTGTTGTTTGTACAGATGAACGTGGTACCTTCAGGCATTTGGAAATTGCTCCCAAGGATGCAAAATTTAGAGGTCCAGAAAAAAAAAATTCTGAGGTCTTGGCTGATTTCTTTTGATTTTCCCATGATGTAAAGAGGCACTGAGTTTGAAGGTAGGCCTTAAAATACATCCACAGGTACACCTCCAAATCAGAAGCTAATTGGCTAATTGTCTATAGGATTGACATCATTTTCTGGAATTTTCCAAGGTGCTTAAAGGCACAGATAACTTAGTGTATGTAAACTTCTGACCCACTGGAATTGTCATATAGTCAAATAAAAGTGAAACAATCTGTCTGTAAACAATTGTTGGAAAATTTACTTGTATCATGCACAAAGTAGATGTCCTAAACGACTTGCCAAAACTACAGTTTGCTCATATTAAATCTGTGGAGTGGTTAAAAAATGAGTTTTAATGACTTCAGCCTAAGTGTATTTAAACTTTTGAGTTTAACTGTATGTGTGTGTGTGTGTTTGAGAGAGAGAGATGGAGTGTGTGCGATAACCTGTTGATGATGGTGTAGTCTGTTAGTCAGCTTTCTGAAGATAATGTCATTTTGGTGAAATTCATCCTCTTTTCTCAGTGGAAAAATAGCCGTCTAAGTGGGGGTATTCCTCCCTATTTTGTGGTATCTGTTGTGCAAGAGTCTTTCACTGTCCACCTTATTCCTATGCGCCGTGATGCTTTGCGTGAAATGTGGTCAGTACTTCCGCTAAGACGTAAACACAGTTGTAGTTGCATTTTATGTTCATTAATTTTTTTATCATTCATTCATACTTCTAGATGTGTGAGCACAGCCAGACGGAGCATAATAAGGACAATATACGGATAGCCGTTCCATCTTTAACTGAGGTTTTTGAGGATGATTTAAAGAAGTGGCCTCAGGATGTATGTAGAGCCACAAACCGCACATTATCCCTGAGCTCTGTAAGGACATCGTAATGTGTTCTAGCCTAAATGGCTTGAGCAAAATATAATACAATACTCACTAAGACCTTGTTTATAGCTGGTATTGGTTTTGTTCAATGATTAAAAATAAAATGACTCACTTTTTACTCGCATGTCTCTGTTTATTGACTGATCACACATTAGATGTTGGTCTTGTACGTCTCTTTCTCAAACCATTTGTAACATTTGCTGTAACAATTCTTGAAGAAAAACAGGTGTTGTTATTAATGCACATCGCAGTATTAAGATGTTTCTTGGGTGATCCGATCACATGGGGTCAGACGAGACACATCGCTGTTGTTCGCACAAACGCATCTCCTGTGAGCACTTGTGACATATAGTATCGCCACATCATAAATTATTAAACCAGATAT
Organism: Myxocyprinus asiaticus; assembly: GCF_019703515.2. Taxonomy (NCBI): domain Eukaryota; kingdom Metazoa; phylum Chordata; class Actinopteri; order Cypriniformes; family Catostomidae; genus Myxocyprinus; species Myxocyprinus asiaticus. Next base: position 26,161,108 of record NC_059357.1, on the reverse strand, counting down.
AATGTCACAAAAGACAAAGAAGCTTGGAAAAATGGCGCACCAGGAACGGCTCAAATTTAATCTACTGTAAGTGCACACGAAGACACACTGAAGAAGATCCCTAAAGATCTCGTACATGTATATGTAAGCTCTTTTTAAATTTTTTCCTATCGGACAGTTATTTCCTTTTAAAGCCATGTGTCATCAGAGTCATGAACAGTTTAAACTCTTCATTTAGAGCAGCAGTTGATTGACAGATAAGAAGTGGCACTTCGCTGCATCCCAGACGGTGTTTACAGCTTTTCAAATGCATTTTTGACTACTTCCGAATGTGTTTTTTGTAATTTGATCACAAAAGGTTTTGCACCCCATTTACACCTGTATATAGTGTTGATCATTTGTCATCGGATCATTCGAAACACATCCTAATACAGCTGAAAACAGTGTCTAAATGACCACTGCTTACATTAGCGAATGCTACAGAACGACTTCCGCCAGAAGTTTATCCCATATCCGTTTCCCCAGTAAGACCCCCAGGAATAAGTTGGACAGAAACCGCAATCTCCTCCGCCATTTTGAACAGTATGTCCTCTCAGCTGTGATGAGCATTATGCTGCCTTCACATGCTATCGGAATTATCGTAAATATGAGTTTCCCACTCGGAAGTTGCACATGAACGACCCCTCAAGTCGTAATTATGACTGGGAAACTCAGAGTTAATTTTGATACAGAGTTTCCGAGATGGAAAGAGTCGTAAACTTTCAACATGGCGGAGGAGAATACGGTTTCTGTAGTAAATGACAGGTTTTATTCCTTTTTCTAAATACAGCTAATTATTTTTTTTTGTTTTTTGTTTTTTATTTTTCCCCTATTTCACCCAATTTGGAATGCCCAATTCCCAGTGCGCTTTTAAGTCCTCGTGGTCGCGTAGTGATTCGCCTCAATCCAGGTGGCGGAGGATGAATCCCAGTTGCCTCCACGTCTGACACCATCAACCCGTGCAACTTATCATGTGGCTTCTTGAACACGTTGCCACGGAGACATAGCACGTGTGGAGGTTAGATCCGCGCTCAACTCACCCAGTCCCCACCGAGAACGAACCACATTATGGCGACCACGAGGAGGTTACCCCATGTGACTCTACTCTCCCTAGCAACCGGGCCAATTTGGTTGCTTAGGACCTGGCTGGAGTCACTCAGCACACCCTGGGATTTGAACTAGTGAACTAGCGAATTCCAAGGGTGGTAGCCAGCGTCTTTTACCACTGAGCTACCCAGGCCCCACAATACAAGTAATTGTTAACGCTTGCACTTTCGGTCATATTCATTTATGTATATCAGCAACTATTTGATACATTTTGTACATTTTTACACCGTGAAAATAGCTTGTATTTGACCAAAATTCCATTATTGTCAGCAGGCTAACTGAGTAATGTATTATGCCGTAAAACAAAAAAAAAGTTCCTCAAAAAATATGTATGAATAAACCTGGCGTCTTCCATGTTTCCTGATCTTTTTAACAACAAAGCACTTGAACGTGACGTGCTCGTAATTACCACTTCAGAAGTGGGAAGTAAAGTAGGATAATTCCGATAGCACATGAAGGCAGCATTAATGCTTAAGTTGTTCGTTTAAAGCCGTTTAAAGCTATTTCCTAGCTTTAGTAGTGTAGTAGTAATACGAGCAATCACGGAGTGCTGTTGAGTGTAAACACTGACTGATGCCGACTCACTGCACACCACCTGAAGGGGCTCATATTACACACATAAATGGTCTTTTGCCTCCACCTGCTGGCTAAAATATGTAATGTCACAATATTAAATGTAAAGAGACAGATAGCTCTTAACACATCTGCACTGCTCTTACACTTTAGTTTAGAATGGCACGAACACAAGCGGAGTGATACACACAGTGAAGCGTCCCAGTGCTGATGGTGTGAGACCATCAGTACTCATAGAATGTCTCTCGTCCAATCAGATTCAAGGACCGGAACTAACTGTTGTATATATATATATATATATATATATATATATATATATATATATATATATATATATATATATATATAGTACTGTGCAAAAGTTTTAGGCACTTGTGAAAAATGTTGCATAGTGAGGATGTCTTCAAAAATAATGCCATAAATACTTTTCATTTATCAATTAACATCATACAAAGTCCAGTAAACATAAAAAAGCTAAATCAGTACTTGGTGTGGCCTCCTTTTATATATATATATATATATATATATATATATAGAATCAGAATGAGCTTTATTGCCAAGTATGCTTACACATACATAGGATTTTTTTTGGTGACAGAAGCTTCCAGTGCACAAGCAATACAGCAACAAGACAGATATATATATATATATAAAATTGTATTTGTTATTTTTTAAAGAGAGAAAATATAAGTATATAAAGAAATACACAATAAGACAAAAAATATAATATACATATATACAAATACAATCTATTACAGGTGCATCTCAATAAATTAGAATGTCGTGGAAAAGTTCATTTATTTCAGTAATTTAACTCAAATTGTGAAACTTGTGTATTAAATAAATTCAATGCACACAGACTGAAGTAGTTTAAGTCTTTGGTTCTTTTAATTGTGATGATTTTGGCTCACATTTAACAAAAACCCACCAATTCACTATCTCAAAAAATTAGAATACATCATAAGACCAATAAAAAAAACATTTTTAGTGAATTGTTGGCCTTCTGGAAATTATGTTCATTTACTGTATATGTACTCAATACTTGGTAGGGGCTCCTTTTGCTTTAATTACTGCCTCAATTTGGCGTGGCATGGAGGTGATCAGTTTGTGGCACTGCTGAGGTGGTATGGAAGCCCAGGTTTCTTTGACAGTGGCCTTCAGCTCATCTGCATTTTTTGGTCTCTTGTTTCTCATTTTCCTCTTGACAATACCCCATAGATTCTCTATGGGGTTCAGGTCTGGTGAGTTTGCTGGCCAGTCAAGCACACCAACACCATGGTCATTTAACCAACTTTTGGTGCTTTTGGCAGTGTGGGCAGGTGCCAAATCCTGCTGGAAAATGAAATCAGCATCTTTAAAAAGCTGGTCAGCAGAAGGAAGCATGAAGTGCTCCAAAATTTCTTGGTAAACGGGTGCAGTGACTTTGGTTTTCAAAAAACACAATGGACCAACACCAGCAGATGACACTGCACCCCAAATCATCACAGACTGTGGAAACTTAACACTGGACTTCAAGCAACATGGGCTATGAGCTTCTCCACCCTTCCTCCAGACTCTAGGACCTTGGTTTCCAAATGAAATACAAAACTTGCTCTCATCTGAAAAGAGGACTTTGGACCACTGGGCAACAGTCCAGTTCTTCTTCTCCTTAGCCCAGGTAAGACGCCAGGAGTGGCATAACAAGAGGAATACAACAACTGTAGCCAAATTCCTTGACATGTCTGTATGTGGTGGCTCTTGATGCCTTGACCCCAGCCTCAGTCCATTCCTTGTGAGGTTCTCCCAAATTCTTGAATCGATTTTGCTTGACAATCATAAGGCTGCGGTTCTCTCGGTTGGTTGTGCATCTTTTTCTTCCACACTTTTTCCTTCCACTCAACTTTCTGTTAACATGCTTGGATACAGCACTCTGTGAACAGCCAGCTTCTTTGGCAATGAATGTTTGTGGCTTACCCTCCTTGTGAAGGGTGTCAATGATTGTCTTCTGGACAACTGTCAGATCAGCAGTCTTTCCCATGATTGTGTAGCCTAGTGAACCAAACTGAGAGACCATTTTGAAGGCTCAGGAAACCTTTGCAGGTGTTTTGAGTTGATTAGCTGATTGGCATGTCACCATATTCTAATTTTTTGAGATAGTGAGTTGGTGGGTTTTTGTTAAATGTGAGCCAAAATCATCACAATTAAAAGAACCAAAGACTTAAACTACTTCAGTCTGTGTGCATTGAATTTATTTAATACACGAGTTTCACAATTTGAGTTGAATTACTGAAATAAATGAACTTTTCCACAACATTCTAATTTATTGAGATGCACCTGTATATACAGTGCAAGGGAATGTAATGCAGAAGAGGTAGGATATGTTGGACAAATATAAATAGACTAAGCTGTGTATTGCACATAATTATTGTTCAGTGGGTAGTTTTAACTGTTCATGAGATGGATAGCCTGAGGGAAAAAACTGTTCTTGTGCCTGACGGTTCTGGTGCTCAGTGCTCTGTAGACAGCACTCGCCGGCCAGAAGGCAACAGTTCAAAAAGTTAGTGGGCAGGGTGAGTGGGTTCCAGAGTGATTTTTCCAGCCCTTATATATACTGTATATGCATATATCGTGAACCCCCCAGGTGTCCCAGTTTAAGACTTTCAAAATCTGGTCACCCTATAGAACGCACTAGCCGTGTCTGGGACTTCAATTATGACACATTTGAACCTTGTGTTGCCAATGCATGATGTTAAAACAAAGAGAACAGAAACAATTTAATATCCTGTAATTTATTCTGACTTTCTCTCTCTCTCTCTCTCTCTCTCACACACACACACACACACACACACACACTCATTCTGTCTTACACCATCAATCAGTGATTTGTTTTACATTTCATTTGGAATTGGTATTGAGTTTTGTCTTTCTCATGTCAAATGCACTAAAGAGGACTTTCATTTTAAAAAATGACCACTTTTTATGGGTTTCAACATCTCTTTCAAGCGAAGAGTCTCCCCAGTGGTAAAGTTTGGTAAGCTCAGAGCAGTGCACTTTCATTGGTTTAGGGAGGTTCTCTTGCTGTGACATCTATTAGTGCACTGTGCATTTTAGCCATATCATGCTTCAGGCTCCTTCCATGCATGCTTGAGTGAATCTCACGACACCTGTCAACCTGTATAAAGAAAAGTAATTTTAAGCATTGTGACATTATTTTTTTTAGGACAATCATATTTATGCATTTCAATAAGATTTACACATTTCAATTTCACAACAAAATTCCATCAAAATGAATTGTGTAATATTTAACTAAATTAAATTAATAAAACGTAAACTATTAAGTTGTTTTATTGTGATTTTGTTAAAGATAACACAATTCAATTTGATGGAATTTTGTTATGGAATTTTTTTATTTAATTTATTTTGTATTTTTGAGTGCATCCCCAGTTTTCATTACTGTAATTCGTCTGGTTGTGTCTTTGTCACTACATTTTAATTATGCTTCTCATTATTGTAGTACTGTTATTACAGTAAAAATACTGTTTTGCAAGGATTTTTTCAGTAATAATTCACTGTAACGAAAACTTTCATATTTATTGTTTTATTTTTTTAGGAAAAAGGTGACCTGGACATCTCTGTGAGATTCACCCTGCATTTGATTCACTTAGCATTTGTTTGTTTCACTGTGTTGCAGATGGCTGAAATTTAATCTGTATGTTTATACACTGTTGTTTAATCCAAGTGTGCATCATTTTTTAGGCCTGTATTTAACTCGAATTTAGGGTGAGGCATTCATTCTGCATAACCTTTATCCTTATTAAACCATTAATTGTAGACCCTTGCCATATTACTGTAGATATCATATCCTGCCAAATCAAACAATGAAGTATCAGTTAATAGAGTTTAGTTCTACAGTGACATACTTTGAATGGGATCATGAGGTGAGGTGTAAAGGAAAAGAGTGAGAGAATAGGCGAGGCAGCATGTTTCAGATAGCATAGTAGATCAATGCACATTACAGCTCCTTCGCAGTCACTCTCTGTCAACATTCTTACCCTTATCTTAAAGGTAATGTACCTTAGCCAGGCAGAGAAGAATTATACCTTTTCGAATGCAGATTCCCTAAAGAGCCGTTTATTTATTTATTTATTTTTAGAAACTAATGACAAAACAATTGATATAAATGACTGAGCGCTAGTTGGGGCTGGACAGGATTGGCTGGTTTTCTACGAGCCTCCCCATTCTAGAATGTAGGTAGGGCTGCACTGTCTGCCGAGCAGGTTCCTCCTTAGACTCATACTTGACTTGGGTGTGGTTGTCACCTGTATATGTCAGTGCCACCCTTTTATATATACTGTCCGTGTTGCACTGACATGGCTGCTTTCGGCCATACATTTTCTAGTGTGGTCTACCAGGCTTCTAAAAAGGCAAAAACAAAAGCAAACTCTGAAGGGATGAATCAAGTTTTTAGTCAGTGGTGGCTGATATAATCATGGCTCTGTTGAGATTTTCTGCTGGGGATTTGAGACCATGGCCAGTCTGGTTTACTGAACATAACAGGATTGCTGCAACACAGCAGTTTTATGTATCAGAGGGTCTTTAGGTGGTTTTCAAACTCACTGAGCCTTGGCTTCCTGCTTTGTCCACAGTCTCAGGAAGGATTCAGTGCTGGAAATTAAGCAATTTTTTGGACCAACCTTGAATGCCCAAAAGAGATTCCAAAGAGCATGTAGATGTAGTGTTATGGTCACAAAATAACATGGGGAAAATGTGTTCATTAATTCCTCTGTTTTTATTTGAAATATCTGACATAGTTCATAAAATTTTTAGGCCCAGTTGTACATATTATTACATTAAATATAAGTTGATTTCATTTTAATGGTAAAGTACAGTATTTGAAGTGATTTTATATGGATAGGATGAGTAAATGATAATGCAACAATACTTAAAGCACAAACCTAAAGGTGAATTGTGTAGAAAGTGTAGAGTGACATTCACCACAATCTAAAGAATCGACTTTTCTTGGCCAATTACGGTGTTGAAATAGCACTTTTAGCAGTTGTAAATGCTTCTCTTTGACCTAAAGAAATGGAAGTTAAGTAATCTGTCTATGCACCTCAATGTCACTTTTATCTGCAAGAAAAACAGGTGTTAAGCAAGGCTTCTTGACTGAAACTTATCCTCCACAGAGACATAAGTTGTGCCGTATTGTTACGAACAATGTCTTAGCATACCTTTGTGGATGGCAAGCATATTTGTGATTAAAGGTTTCTAGATGCATTTTTGAGCCACAAACAATATAGTAATGAGAAACTGTGTGACACACCTTCTCTAGTTTGAGAATGTCCTTGTGTATTTAACAAAACAGGTGCTGACTGACACTCCTGTCACTGAGCCAAAAGTCTTCACACCCGGAAAACAGACACTCCTCTCTCTCATTTTAAAATAGAAGACTGGCAATGGTGATTGCCTCAGATGTTCTTTGTTTTTATCTTGCTTATATTTTGTCATTTATTTTTTAAATCAATATTTTAGATGTTTTCCTGTATACGTTTTCAGCCTAGGCTTTTGAGTCATCATTGGTATGACACGCATGCTTCATTCTTAAAATGAAATGTCATGTACGTCCGTATTGGTTGAAAGCCTACAACTGTCTGTTAGAAATACCTTGGTTTCTCCGCCCATGTTTGGATTATGCACCTTGCACTGAGAGGCATGCGATGTCGAACACACCCCATAGTTCTACTACACATGTGCCTCGGATAAGAATGTACCGTGAGGAGAATGAACTTTCATTAGTGCCCCCTACCACTAAATGAGTCCATTGGACGATGACTGATTTCTCACAAGACCATCATTACAGATTTGGAACTTAACACACCCTATGCAAAGTAGTCCCATCCTGGCAGAGGAATGCTAGAAAACTAAATACATAGTGTCAGTACATTATATCTAGCCGCACAGGTCGGACTGCTAAACTGTGTTCATGCTATAATGCACACATGCCAGTCAAGACTTTTGAACATTAGCTCCATTCCTCACCTTGACTCTGGGTGTGTTAGGGAATTCCTCCCTTTCACCTGTTTAATAAATTCCTGGTGCAAAACCCACAGACAGAATTTTATTCATTATCAGTAGAGCATGCAAATATCTATTCATTTGCATTTTGTGAAGACTAAAAATCCATTTCTTGCCCTTTTCACTTGGATCATGTGTAACATAGAATGCAGCAACACCAGTTAATCAATCTAAACAAATCTTGCCTAAAATGAACTCTGTGGGCCATTGAAAGAGATGGAACATTAAAAGATCTAAATGTAAGAGGAAACCAATTCACACATATTAAGCATCTGAAATTATTGTACTATAGGAGGTGTTGAATGCAAATGCTGCTGGGGACGTTTGGCTAAATGACAAAGTTAATATTTAAGCCCCTGAAATGGACTGTGTTCCTGTGTGATTTACTCCTATCCAACCTCACACAAGGCCTCTATAATTGTAGCTTATCTTTGGGCATTCCTTTAAAGATATCACTTTCCTGTACAGCTATATGCATTATCTACTTAAGAAGACACTTTAACAAATGTAATGTCAAGAAAAATATGGTGCTTGTTACAGTCAACACAGTGATTACCAAATGGGTTATCACGTTTTTTACATTTTCCAATAGACATTGCACAAACACATTGTATTCCAATGCACAATCACATTATTTGCATACACGCACTCAAATGCAATTCATTTTCTGGCAGTGTAGCAAACTATGTGCAAGGCCTTTAAAGGAATTTAAAGCCTGTTCTCTTAAAAAATTACACGACAGTGACAACATTTTTGCCAAATTGTATTACATTTTGTTCAGACCGAAAAGATGAAGTTTATAAGGTTAATGCTCCATCATGTTTTAAATGAACAAAACCTACCTACCTCCCTACCCTAAACCTAACCGATAGTGTCATTAAAAGCAAAGTGTGACATGAAAAAAGCAATGCTGAAGCAACAACATAATTTGTGTTGCTTCTATGCCACTTTTGGCTCACATGTCAGCTTGTGTGCCCTTCAGGACTCATACCCCAGTTCTTTGCATCACAAGTGCAACTTATGCTCTCTCAGTTGAGCTGTCGCACAATTTGATCGCATTGACAAGCTTGTAAATGTAGTTGGTTATGCAATGCAAACATTAAAATGTATCACCTTACAAGTCATGCATTATAATAAAAGTGTATAAATGTCATAAGATAGCACTTTGTGAGGAATAGGATGAAAAGTAAGTGTTTATGAACAGATATTCTGCCATTTTACTCTAGATTTGTGCATAAGGAAATAAAAGTTGTTGTAGCGCCTCTGGTGTTCATTTCACCAGGAAATTGTAGCAACATGTATGACAAGCCATATAAAAATAATTTTATAAAAATGTAGGTAGTAATGTGATTCAATGAGACCAGGTTGCAAAAGCCCTACAAGCAAGTAGTGATGCACCAATATAGAATTTCTGGGCCGATACTAATTACTGATCATTTGACTTTTTGTGTTTCAGCCTTTTCAATTGAAGTGGCTAGCTAATGTATTAGAAAATACTCACTTGATACCAAATATGTGTCATTTAAAAGCTTAGAATCTCGACTTTGCAATTCATATTGGTGAACTGGTCAATTCTTAACTACTGCTTTTTAATGTATTTACTGTTAGAAGTTTTCCGTTTAATAATTTATGAAATTTGATCAATATATTGTTGGAAAGAGTCTATACTAGTAGAACACAACAACAAGCATATTCGTTTCACTGATAAAACATGTGCATTTGTAATGCACCAATATACTACGTTGTTAAAAAATTAACTTTTTCAAAACACAAAATTCCCTTCCCATGGACATCTCATTTCACAATGAAATATCCAATATCAGCTAAGTATCAATATGAACCAATACCAATACATTTAAATTATTCATTTTGGCCAATTACTGATATAGTGCAGATATTTCATGCTTCCCTTCTTAAAAGAGCTGTTTTCTGTCAAAATATCCAATATCGGCTGATAAGTATCAGTATCGACCAATACCAATAAATAAAAATTTATTAATATTGGACGGTAACCGATATAGTGCCGATATATCTTGCTTCCCTACTTCGAGCTGTTTTTTTGTTTTTTTTAATCATTGTTCTAAGCTTCTCTGAGTCTGAGAATACTCAGGCATGGTGAGAGGATGGCATATGATTTGAATAATGTATTCATATATTTTGATTTGAATTTGGTTTGCGGTTAGTGCAGATGATCACTGACACTGCCCAATGGCTGAAGCTCACTTCACAGTGAGTCTGCTCTTGATCTCCCAGAATGCAACATTTTAACAGCAAACTACTATATTTAAGAATCACAGTAGATTGCTGTAGGTATTTGGCCGTAAATTAACAGCAATTTTTTACAGTGTAGAAGACATCTGTTCACACTACCCTATTTTATTTTGTAATTTTTTGGCCTACGATTGCACTACAGTCTTCATATGACGCCTTTTTGAATTGATCTTTGAAGAAAAGGCCTTCTTATTTATATAGTGTGAGGCATGCAGTAAAAACAGTTTCTGTTCTGATTTTACCACATGGAGATAATCAAACCGGAATTGCTGTTGAGTCTCCATCTGCTTCCATTCAAAAACAGACACTGGAACACACACAAATAAACACATACACCTCCTGGTGACTCACTGTTTCTGTCCATCCAACAAAACCCGGTACTCATGACTTTTCCTCTGATAGTGTTGAGAGGGATCTCCTTTCGACTTTTCCCAGTTGCTCTCTGCATGCGGCCACGTTTTGATCTGCAGATACAGTTGATGCATTTTAAAACTGTTAAAGATGTTACAAATAATATTAATAATAAACTTTTTTTCCTGGACATTTAAGAAGCATCAGGCTGCTAAAAGATATATGAAGGCATGGGGTACAACATTTTTTAGAAACAGATTTGGCTTTTAAAACTCTTTATGAGTCTCACAAAGGGCGTTTTCCAAACTGCATTTTTGTGCTCTTGAAGGGCACTTGGAGAAGGGGATGCCACTCGAAGGGTCATTCCTTCATTTTTTCACAAAGGGCCCTGTCACAAGTCTTTTGTGATGGCTACATTCAAACTGTAATGTCATGCTCCATTCAGAGTGCCCACATCAAGAGATCTGTCCTTCGTAGTGAGTAGGGCATAGGGATGATCAATTTCAACTGGAATTCGCCCAAAGTATCTTCATCCCAAACAAAGGCTGGACTGGTTATGTAAACTCTCTGTTGAGTGAGACACACTAGCAAAATGAGTAGAGGATGATTTATGTCAGCCTACAGTACCATGGCTGACAAAAGGCATCAACAAACAATACAAGCTGCATTTGTACTGCCCTGCCCTGCATATGTTCATGTTTTGTTTACAATAAAAAGCCATTATTAATAAAAGAAAGTGTCTTAAATGTATAATTATCGCCTGATTATCAAATGATTGTCCAAATATTCTTAATATTGACAGCAAAAATGCATTTTCATTTGACATTTCTGAATTAAATTGTTCAGAAAAGTCTGCTTTGAAAGGTGTACAGGATAGAATAGCACTGCATGAAACTGTACACAGAAGAAAAAGGGCCAACGCCTCTGTTTTGATAGGCTGCAGGTATGTTTCACAGAAAGGGGAGGGCACCAGCCCGTTCTTTAACTTGGCTTGGTGTTTTAAAACATGCCAGCTCTTGACGGACAGCGAAAGTACTTGTTTGTGGGAGGGTAGCTACAACCAGTCGCTCTGTCATTGTGGACGTTGTATTTGAGGTGTACCTGTCCTCTGAGAAACTTCAACAAGTTTGCTGAACGAAAGACATCAGAGCGGAGTCCTTACTGTGCCATCTTTGCAGACGGGTGTTGGAGAAACTGTCAAAATGTTCAGAAAAAAGACCGCCAAGAACACCGTGAAGATCACTGAGAAAAGGTCGGTGGCAACTGAATACACTGTCATTGTGTGCGTCCGAAATGTTTTGATGGTTTGCTCGAGAAAAGAGCTGGAAGGAGTTTGGTGCTATGTTTCGTTGTCGTTTCATGATCCTTTGGCATATATAGCCACATTACACAGGTCATAGTGTATTGTGAAATATTGTATATATGATAAAGAACTGTTTTTGAACTAAATTTCGCATGTGTTTCATGCCTACTTGCCTTGAGGTTCTTGTTGTAAGTAAAAGGGTGTGGCGGAAAGTCAAGGCGCTGTAACAGGTTGGATAACTTTTCTCTTAATGCTTAGATAAATTTTGATTGGCTTGATATAATTTTTCTCTGTATGTTTAAAGGAGCCGTTCAGACCGAAAACGTTCTTGCGCTAAAAAAAAGCCAGAGACAGAGCAACGAACAGAACAGAACACCGGTATTTTGAGACGCGTTTCTTTTTAAAAGGATAGTTCACCCAAACATGAAAATTCTCTCATCATTTACTCACTGTCATGTCATCCCAGATGTGTATGGCTTTCTTTCTTATGCAGAACACTAACAAAGATTTTTAGAAGAATATCTCAGCTCTGTAGGTCCATACAATGCAAGTGAAAGGTGACCAAAATTCTGAAGCTCCAAAAAGTACATAAAGATAGCATTAAAGTCATCCATCAGACTCCAGTGGTTTAATCCATGTCTTCTGAAGCGATCCAGCTGGTTTTTTGGTGAGAACAAACCAAAATGTAACTCCTTTTTCACTGTACATCTTGCCATTGCAATCTCTAGGCACTATCATGATTTCAAGCTCAATTACACTTCCTAGTTCAAGATGCATGTGCAACTCTGCAAAATCTAGCACTCGCTAGATGGCGCTAGGAAGTGTAATCAAGCTTGATCATGATCGTATGATCTAGATTTATAGTGAAAATTTAGTTATATTTTAGTCTGTTCGTCACCCAAAACCGATTGGATTGCTTCAGAAGACATGGATTAAACCACTGGAGTCTTATGGATTAATTTTATGCTGTCTTTATGTTTTTCAAAGCTTTAAAGATTTGGTCACCCTTCACTTGCATTGTATGGACCTACAGAGCTGAGATATTTTTCAAAAAATCTTCATTTGTGTTCAGCAGAAGAAAGAAAGTCATACATATCTGGGATGGCATGAGGGTGAGTAAATGATGAGAGGATTTTCATTTTTGGTTGAGCTATCCCTTTAACTTGACACTGCGCCTAAAACACGCTGCGATCCAGCGCAAGACGCTTTAAAAAACAGTGAGAAAAACACCTTCGGTGTGAACAGCCCCCTAACTCATTTGGGTGGTCTCACTTCACATTTAAATGTGACTTTCCTGTCGTGCTGATGTCAAATCGAATCAGAAACAGTATTTTTATTTCAGGTTTTGCTGTAAATGTTTTGTCAGGGCGTGTATGTGTGGAATGATGACAGTGAATGGGAAGGCATGCTAGGCTACCGCTGTCAACCCTCATCCCTTTGAAATAAACAAGTAGATAACCTTCATACTACTAACCTTTTAGTTCAGACACACTCCATTTAAACCGTGTCAAGTATTCCAAGGTGAGACTAACAGGGAACATTCAGTCAGTTTAAAAAAATGTCTTGTCATTTGTATGCTGTATTGAGTAGTGTGGAGAGGTTTATCTGAAAATATTTTATTGTTATTCTCTTTAAAGTAATCCATTTTAAAGTAGGATTCCACTAACTGTGGAATTAACAGGACAGAGTTCACTTAATAAATATATATATATATATATATATATATATATATATTATTATTTTTTTTTTTTTTTTTTTATATAAAGTCTGATGGTTGGTGGTAGATGTGACAGAAGTTCAAGTTAAAGCAAGCATAATTTGCTGGTGATTTGAGAGATCTAGCCTTCTCCTTTGTTTTAGCAGTTCTAGGATTTATTATTGGCTAGGATATTGGGCACTGATATTACTTAAAGCAGTAGAGAGAAGTTCACAGCAACCACAGAGCATTTTACTCTAGGAACATTTTTTCAGTTCTGTTGAAATTGTTTTATTGGTTACAGATGTACAGAAAAAAGATCTTTGCCTAAACACGTAGTTTTCTGTTTAGGTCATCTTTGAGCGTTCTTCAACTGTGGAATACTCAATGGGTCACTTAGTGTCAAATATACCAAGTTTTGTGACTTGTCTGCCTACATTGCTTTTGACAGAAACAAGGCATGGCACACCGAAATATGGGTGGTGTGTTTGCATTGAGAAACAAATGGACACCACCTTAGTATAGCACTGTTCTTTAAGTTGTTAAGATTTCTCAGTGGATTTTATTTATTTTGGAGTTGGACAAGGAAAGACCTTTAGCAAGGAGGAGGAAAACAAGCAAAAAAGTGACTCAGAAAGGCAAAAAGACCAATAATTTCATATTGACATTGTCTATATTGTATCATTCAGGACATTTTACACACAGACCAGTTTGCAGCTTTATTCCTTTGATTTTCAGTTTTACTTTAATAATTGTTTTTATTTAATTTAAAGTCTCATGCTTTAACAACAGTTCTTCTCTGCTTGTGTGTTGTAGTACAGATGTCTTTAGATCTCTACAGAAATGTAGATAAGTCTTTTTAATCTTCTTACAAAAGAAGACATTTGTAGTAAAACCTGTTTTACCTGTTTGGGTTTCAAACGCCCTCATTAAAATGACTTTCTCAGTGTAATTATCACCCTCATTTACATATATCACTCATAACTTGTAAACCAATGAAGAACAGACATTTCTACTGTTGTTTTTGATTGTTTTATCCTCCGTTGAAACATAAAACTGTGCTGTGCCCCCTCTTTCATGACATGACATTATCATTTTACTGTGTGTTCAGACAATGGTACATACATTATTTATAACTCCCACTAACATGTTCTAACTCCATTGTTAGCCTAATGATTCATTGAGCGTTAGCCTTGAGGCAAATACAGGCCAGGATGTGCAATTGTTTTCCTCATCAAGTTAAGTCATGTCTGACACACTGTAAACAGCATTTCACTTGAAATTGAAGAATGCCATAAAAACTATCCAAGACATAAATGTTAAAGAGCATAACTGCATTTTTCATTCTGTGAATTCTTTGTCAGATGATGTGGAAGGAAAATAAATATAATTTTTTTCCCCTCAGTGTCTCATTATCCAATGTGATATATTTGTGCAAGTCCTGTATTTATTTTCAGAGCATCTCAGTCAAGCTTGGCACGTATGTGAAGTAGTATAGGAGATGCTTTGTCCTAGATCCAGAGATGTAACACAACAGCCTAATACATATGTAACAGGAGAGCCTCTATTTTGGCAAAATAACTTATGTATCATGTTCATTCATATCACTGAGACTTTATTAAATGCTCCCTCCAAAAATACAACTTTAGCATTTCTTTTTCACCTCAGACCACCTGAAGGTGATCTAGCTGTCCTGATTGACAAGTTGCAGAAGAATGCCGACAAGGTGGAGAAGAACATCGTTGAGACAGAACAGAATCTCAACAGAGTAAGTACAGCACACGCTTCTGTGGATTACAAATCAAAGCCAGAGACTTAGTTACTCTTGCTGTCTCCTCACCATTAAGCATCTTAATGCTTATTCAAATGTGCCACGTTAGGGTTATTTAGGGTAAAAAGCTGGAAAGCATATGCCAGTGGCAAGAAACAAGAACTATTGTTGCATAACAGTTCTTTACCCACCATGTTGAGACTGACTTTAATGATTTTATGTTTGGGATCCCAGAGTCAGGACTGAAAGAATTTGAAGGAAAAATGAGATGTTTATTCTCATTAGGGATGTGCACGAGTAACCGATTTATCGAGTATTCGTTCAGCTTCAAATATTCAAATAGTAAAAACACTACTTCATTATTGCAATTTGATTTTTCTATGTGCCGTGGGCAGCAGTGAAACTGCTCCTCTCAACTAAATCTTGCTCATACAACTTAATGCATTGGTTGGTGCTGTGGATGCATGACATTGTTAAACAATAGTTCACCCATAAAGAAAATTCTGTCATTATTTAAAGTGATTGTATCACTTCAGAAGACTTGGAATGTGTGTTTTTATGCGTAAGTGCAAATGTTGTTTTTTTTTGCTAGATGTTATCGTTTATGCACAGTGCTCATTTTTAAATAAGGAAAACAGATTCAAAGGTTGAAGGTTGAACTTAAATTCTAAATTCCAAATAATAATTAAAAGTTAGAGTACTCGAATACAAGACTGCTCAAAATGCCCTAGTCATGACATCATTGGGGTCAATGATGTAATGCAATTAATATCTAATTCCTTTCAAATGCTGTAAATATGTTCCTCTGACCTATTCAAAACCCAGTAGGCAGATATTATTGAACTTTAACCCTCTGTTTTATCATAAAGTAGGCATGCATTTTTCAGAAATGTGACTGGTATACATTCTAGTAACGTTTCTGCAAAAACACATTATTAATAATACAATAAAAGAAAACAAAATAAACAATAGACAGGAGTGTAGTAATGTGAACACCAACCAGAGAATATTAGCATGTAAAAAATAATTGCATTTATTCCTATTTTATACCTAGGATCTCTGAGATCCCAAATATATGTAACATTTGTATAATGGAGCTGAAGCATGTTATCAAGTTTACATTTAGTTTATAATCAGTTCTCAATCTGATACTTCAATGTTAAGAATATTTTTGAGCTGTTAAAGTGAGGGTTAATTGCATTAATCTTTGATGTTTCTAGGATATCAGGAAAATCAATGAGGGCAAGCAGCCACTGTACCAGGAAGACACCAACAAAAGGATCCTGAACTCACTGGAGCTATTGAAGAGTCTGGATGAGGATGCAGTGCAGGCCACCCATTTGAAGCACCCTCAGGCTGAGATGATTGAGAAGGAGTGAGTACATGCTGTATACCCAGGTCCAGATGGAATCTGCAGACTTCTTCATGTTTTCTGTGCTAATTGTGGGGGGAATGCAGAGTTGAAAGTAGTACAGTTGTATTGGTAGCCAAAATCATAATCAAATGAGCCAAAATATTTAATAAACGCACACGCAAGGGGTAGGGGTTTGTGAATGAAGCGCGTTCAAACTGCCGAGTTCTGCGCACACAGATTAGTGTGGGACTGCTCATACTTGACTGGCTATATCCACTTTTAATATTCGCCAACAGAATCTTTCTGTTATATTCCATGCAAGCAGAATTTTATGCCATGCCTATGACAAAAACATAAAAAGACACTTAATTTAAATATGATGTTCCTCTGAATATGGGGATGCAGAATGCTCATTTTTTCTCTTTTCTGGAACAGTATGAAACAGCTGCGAGTGCGTGTGATGAAGCTCCACGAGGAACACGATCGCATTTACAACATCACAAGATCGGAACAGGCTCCCACCGTCAATTGGGGAAAGATGATCAATGATAAACTGGTGTGTAACTTATCAGTCCTGTCTCTTGAATCTTTCACTTGCATATATGGTTTAAAAGTGATGATTCATGTGCAAATGTTTTCTGATGCAGGCAAACCTGAACAACAGAGGATTCGGACAAGATCTGCCCACCGTCGAAAATGAAGTGGAACAGCACAATATTTTCCACAGTGAAGTGGAGGCATTAGCTCCGTATATCACTGGAGACAGGGTAAGTTTGTTTCTCACGGTTGCTGCAAGAAGTAGAACATTTGATGCTTTTGACCAGTCATTCGACTGACGGTCAAATGTGACTTATGTGTGACTCATCTGCTTAACTTGCATAACAGGACAGTTTGGATGGCCAGCAGGCGAGGTACAACAGGCTACTGGTGAGACTGAATTTTTCTGTCTTTAATTTGCACCTTAGTTATGCACTGACAATGTGATCTCATTTGAATTTATATGCAAAGTTTGGTTATTTCACACAAACTTTTTGAATGTTTGTACAATTTCAATAACTTACGATTTTTTTGAAACCCAAAGGATCTCTAAAGCTGTACATATGTAAATCCATTTTAGATGCTGTCAGTACCTTCATATTGTACATTTCTGTATCCAGTGAAATCACCCTGGCATTTAAAGTCTCAGTTCTCACTTAGTAACACTCATATAGCAGTTATAGTAAAAGATCAGGGTTCATTTGTCAGTTCTTGTTGCACCGTTTAGCACTATGTTAATTTACCCGAGGGGCTCTGTATTGTGTACCACTACTTGTGTGAGCTTCATTAAGTTAATGAAGTCCTCTGTTATCTGTCTCTCTTAGGAAACCTCAACTGCTCGTCAGAAGAACCTGCTCAGTCTGAGGGACTACATGCAGCGCTGTACCAACGAGCTCTACTGGATGGACCAACAAGCTGATGAGCGAATTACATATGACTGGAGTGATAACAACCTGGACTATCCAGCCCGAAAGAGGCAGTATGAGGTAAAGCTCAGGACTGAACATCTATTTAGTGATAGGTTATACATAAATGAGCTGTAATTCAAGATGGCAATAAAACAGATTACCTGCACTGTCTTTTACAACTTGTATTGAGGTGTTATTTTCAAATATGCTTTCATGATTCAAGCTTCCCTCATGAAATACTGTTGTTGAAATGAAATACTTGTTGATTTTACTGGAAGTTGCTGTGTTGTGGTGTGAAATGCTAAACTCCATATAAAACTATTTTAAACAGCATTTTGCTAATTCTTCAATTATTTGTATGCGTGCTGTTTTTTTTTTGTGACAAAATTAATTAAAGGGATAGTTCACCCCAAAATGAAAATTCTCTCATCATTTACTCACCTTCATGCATTCAGATGTGTATGACTTTCTTTCTTCTGCTGAACAGAAATGAAGACTATTAGGAGAATATCTGAGCTCTGTTGGTCCATACAATGCAAGTGAATTGTGCCCAGAACTTTGAAGCTCCAAAAAGCATATGATGGGAGCATTAAAGTAATCCATAAGACTGCAGTGGTTAAATCCATATCTTCAGAAGCAATATGATAGGTGTGGATGAGAAACAGATCAATATTTAAGTCCTTGTACATATCGCCACCTACTGGTCAGGAGGAGAATTTATAGTAAAAAAGGACTTAAATATTGATCAGTTTTTCACCCACACTTATCACATCACTTCTGAAGATATCGATTTACCCACTGGAGTCATATGGATTACTTGTATTTATATTTATATTGCCTTTATGTGTGTTTTGGAGCTTTAAAGATCTGGCCACCATTCACTTGTATTGTATGGACCTACAGAGCTGAAATATTCTTCTAAAAATCTTCGTTTATGTTTCACAGAAGAAAGAAAGTCATACACATCTGGGATGGCATGAGGGTGAGTAAATGATGAGAGAATTTAAATTTTTGTGTGAACTATTCTTTTAATGAGATTTCCGGTACATGGAATATTTGTACTTTTTAAAATGAAAACTTAAGTGTGTACTTTCTGTGCCACCGAACGGAATAACACAAATATATATTGTTTATAAATAGCTTTCCAAATACGCCCCCCATCTGCTGTTGATTAAACAAACTGATAGCTCCACCCATTGTCGTTGTTGTGTCGCTCAAAACAATCAGAGGAATTTTTATAGCACCACAGAGACACAGTGTTTATTAAGGCTTGCATATAGTTTGTCTCTGCATATTAAGCTGGGATAGGAGAAAGTATTTTAACACTGGAAAAGTTACACCATTCAGCTCTAATTTGTCACACTGCAGAATCTTTCAAAATGAACAAGTGAAGGAAAAAGGTGGTTAAAATGGTGAAACACTGTACAGCACCTTCCTATATGCATTTATAAAAAATAACCTAGAATTCTAACCTAGAATCTTGATATTGAGTAAAAAAAAAAAGGTTTAATGGACATGTAATGCATCAACTACCCATTAATTGTAACGTGCTGTTATGCACTTGACATCAGAACTTCATCAGCAAGTGTCTGGAGTCAAAGGAGAAAACCATCACCCAGCTGAATGAAGACGGAGAAGAACTTGTTGAGCAGAACCACCCAGGAAAAAATGTCATTGGGGTAATACTATAAGACATTTGCTATAAAACATTAAACATAACAGTAACTGCAACAGACAGATAAAATGATAAAGAAAAAGCATTGAAAAATGATTATTATTCCATTTAACAAAGGACTGTTATAACATTGTTTTTAAAACTAGTTTTATATTTATATGCTGATAAAAGCTGAATTCTACAAGTGCAAAGTACAAGTGCATCCCATCTACTCCACCCTAATTTGATGTCTGTGGCATAGGCATATTTGCTTTTTCCTAAACATGTCTTATTTTTAGGCACACATGGATGCTGTCCATGCAGATTGGAAGGAATATCTCAACTTGCTTATTTGTGAGGAGAATCACCTCAAGAACATGGATGACTATCACAAAGTTAGTCTGTTAGAAACAGAGAAAAAAAAAATCTACTGTTCCATACTGTCCCATGTCTGCTTTCAGTGTTGTTCATTTGTGCTTTTTTTTTTTCATCTTTTCAGTTTCAAAAGGATGCAAGAGACATTAATGATGTGCTGAAGCGCCTGGAGACCGAGATCAACCAGAAGTATAATCCTGAGTTTAAAGACATGTACCAGATGGAGGGCCTGATTGCTGACCTGGATGTAAATATATTGTTCTATTTTTGTGCTTATTGCATTTACCACATACTCTAGAATATTTAAGACATGTTCTTGTTTCATGTTGTATGTTAAATGTGAAGTGTGTAATTTTTTTCAATGTTAAAGGTGCACTCAGTACGTTTTTGTTCACGTTGTCTTGGACTTACACTGACACCTAGGGCCGTGGATGCAGCATCATTCAAACTCAGTAGTTTTCAGTTTCAGATGCCATTGTAGAAATTCACTATTCACAGCCAGCCTGGATTAATTAAATCCCTGAGTGAACGTGTCAAATAACAGGATGTTTACTGAGATTAAGCAGTATTCGGCTGGTCATGTGATTCTAACATGGCAGCCCCCATGAGGGGACCCTCTCCATGTAGAATAAAACAGCTTTTATAAGGTCACTGATATGACTGGAGTCTTCATTTTAATGTGAGTGGTCATGATTTTAGACATTGGTTTAAAAATTACAATTAATTTCTTTAGAAGTAAAACTTTTTAAACGAGAAAAAAAATTACTGAGTGCACCTTTAAAGTACTTTCTTGCATTTCAACTTAAGATGCAGAGACAACTGTCAGTAAGACATTTGTAGGTTGACCACATCCCCCCCCCCCACCCCCCCCGAATATGTAAACATGGTTATGGCAACATTCTCTCAACCAATGGCGTGAGTTTGGGGCGGGAGTATCTGTTTTCAACCAAAGGAAGACGGGTGTTCGGAAAACCTGTTAGAAACCAGACATTTTTTTTGCTTTTGGAGAAAATTACACACTTCTACTTTAAATGAATAATGACTGGAAAGCTGTATTCAATATCTGAGGATGTTTGTGTCTGTGTCGACAGGATCAGGCAAAAGCCATGGATCATTATGACGAACGTCTGAAAGCTCTTCAGAAGCGCAGTCTGCAGGTGCTACCTCTAAAGTACCGAAGGGAGACTCCTCAGAAACTGCTCCCTATCGAGGCTCTGTGTGAATATGATACTGACGAGGTACAGAGTCTGAGCTTCTCTCTCACTCTATACATGCGGCTTTGAGCTCCTCGAATTCCAGTCAGTGAAACATCAGCTATTATCATGAGAAAGCACAGAGAACTCTTTCTCTGCTTGGGTTTTAGATTCCCCCATGTAATGTATTTAAATCCATAAGACGGCCTTCACCCAAATGAATCATCTTGTTTAAACCTCCGGAAACATGTGCAGAGGTTTTAATACGGATTTCACATTTATTTAAAGGTTTCATGTTTTGCCTGCAATACCAAGTTGAAACAGGGCTTACTTTGCTTATTTTGCATGACACAGGGTTCAATTTTGCGAGGAGAGAGTTACACTCTGCTCAAGAACAATGGGCCCAAATGGGATGTGAAGGACGCAAATGGCCGCACAATGAGTGTTCCAGGAGTGTGCTTTATAATCCCACCCACCGACCCTGAGGCTGTGTCCATCGCTGAAAAGTGGGTATTCTTCTATATCCAGGGTTTCCACTGTCATGGAAACTTATCATGGAAATATCATGAAAATGTTGTCCCTGAAAAGCCTAAAGAGTCATGAAAAAGTACATTTAAAATGTTCTTGTTATTCTCAGCTCGAAAATATTTTGTCCGCTAGAAATATCTCTTTGAGAGTGCAATTTTCTATAAAATTATTTTTTTAAAATCATTGTCTGGAAAAGTCATGCAAATTCAGTGGTCAAAATGAGTGGAGTAAAATTGTGTCAGTTGTGTCTAAAATTAAGATGTCCCCAAATTGTTCTGCAGTCTGATAAAACAGCAAAAAAGCATCAAACAGAAGGTGGCCAGCAGCAAATCTGTATTACAGGCTCGACTAGGGGAACTAAGGAAGGAGAGTACAGGCAGTCAAGGTTAGTGTCTAACATTGTAGGACTGAGAGCTAAACAAGATGTTACACTGCTAAAGAGACTAACTTGATGGCATTTTATGTCTTACTGCCCGATCACAGATAAACAAGAGCTGCAATGCCGTCAGCTGATGGCAGGACTGGATAAAGTGATTGGTGATCTGGATAGGCAGGAGAAGGCCATTTACTCTCGAGTGCGCCCCCCACTGGAGCAAACACGTCCTGTACAGGACAGTGCTGACAGGCTACAAGAAATGAAGGTACAAAGTTTGCTATGGCTGTTGTTTTATGTTTTTTATTTTATGTCAGTAACTTTCAATATTGTTCATTACTTCAGATTCTGTTTCAAATAATGTTGCGTCCTCCAAAAGGTTATAACAGTATGTTTCCACTGTGGTATTAGCATGAGGAGCCTTAATCCAGTATATTTTTTGCAGGATATTGGTTCCACAGTTCGTAAAATAGAGCCAGAAAAGTCTGCAAAAGTGCAGGAGGCTGAAACTTTCCTCAGATCCACTCCTAAATGTGCAAGTGCACCACAGCTCTACACTAAGGTGGATGAGACTAACAAAAAATACAACAAAGTTGACTTGCTGCTGAAGAGTGCAGATGAGAAGTATGTATAATTCCCCCTTATATATATTAAGGAATAAAGTTTTGATAATTGAAAACCTGAGGCTGAAAAAAAAAAACTGTCTTTTTGTAGACTGCAGAATTCCAGTCGCCTGGAGAACTCTTTGCAGAATGGCAAAGCTCTACTGTCCACCTTTGAAAACAAAATGGCAAAAGAGGAGGTCGCCCCGTCTGACATCAGCTCGCTGGAGAAGACTCAGCGCGAGTTGGCGGTAAGATTTGTTATCCCTACCACTATTTTTAAGGTTCCTTATGCACTTGTAGCTCATGCATTCTTTTATATAGGACATTGCTTCTGAGCTGAGGGCAAAAAGATCTACTGTCACAGAGACAGAGCAGAACCTGAGAGCTGCCAAGGCCAGCTGTGACAATATGGCCACCAAAGTTCAAGAACACTGCCCTGATATTGAGAGGCAAGAGGCAGATGTTCAGAAACTCAACAAACGCTTTGACAACCTGAACAGACAGATTGATGCAAGGTGAGATAATAAATGTAGCATATGTTATTTTACATATATTCTTATATTCAGTATATGGTCTGTATATACTGTATATAGGAATTCCACAGATTTCTTATTCAGAATACTACTTACTGTGATTTATATTATTTAAATTAAACCTTAATAATAATTTTTTATCATTAATGTTTATTTTATATAAAAATGTATTCTTGTTGTTTCTATAAATTATATCTTACTGAGAGTGTACACAATCAGTTAAATCAGATATTTAACTTTTAATTATTTAAAATGCTTTAATTTTACAGATCACAAAGTCTGCAAAGAGCCAAAGTGGCCTATGCCAACTACCACAATGACTATGACAACCTCAACAGCTGGCTTTCACGGATACCAAACCATGAACCACGCGAAACTGACGATATCAAACAGATTGAAGCAAAACTGAAAAATCAAAGAGTGAGTCTTTAGCCATATTTATGATTTCAACCATAGCAGTTCTATTATAGTCAAATTATAGGCTATTATTTGTTTACTAAAACCATATTTTAAATGTACAGAATCTGCTTTCCGACATCGCGAGAAAGGAGTCTGACCTGAACAATGTTTCAAGAAATGCACAGCTTTATCAGCAAGCAATCAAGGTAGAAAAACCAGAGTGTATTACGTTGAGTGCATTATCCAGTTATCTTGTTGCAAAGCCATGTGGCATCTTTTGTGTAACTGCTTTCAGGACTATGAAAATGAAGCTGAACGGTTTAAAGCCATCCTTGACCTTGAAGATGGCTTGGTTCCCCAGACATACAAAAGGAGCAGACTTCAATCTCCTGCTTTGAAAGTGAAGGGAGAGGTGATTTTCTTTTTTTTTTTTTTTTTACAAAAGTAAATACCTAGATCAAGTAATTTGTGTTATATATATATATATATATATATGTTTTTAATAAGAGCACATCATGATTATTTAAACGTTGTTGCATTCAAAAGGAATCTGCTATTGAGGCCAAATTCACTGAAGTGAATGCTGTGAACAAGCAGAGACTGCAGAACCTAGAGTTTGCTCAAAGTCTTCTTAACCAGGTAGAACACATTATCAAGAGCCATGCATACCAATAATCATACACTTCGGCATAAACGTTGCATCTGTGTTGTTTGACTCACTGAATATTTCAAAATTCTTTATAGCAACCAGAGGTCACAGTGATCAGACAAGACGTCCAGACCGTGAGATCATCTGCCCCAGGAGAAGAGCCCTGGAGAATCAAAAAACAGCTTCAGGAAGAAATCCAGCGGAGAGAACAAATGGAAAGGGAAATTCAGACAATCCAGAGTGATATCTATATATTAGAGGGCCAAAAACCACAGGATACAATTGTAAAGAAAGAGTTAATCAAGAAGGTGGCTGACCCCCAACTGGAAGAAGAATTTCACAAAGTCCAGCAGAAGCTCTCAGACGAACGCAGAAACACTCGTGTCCTGGAGAGTGAACTAGACACCCTCCGCATTAAGCTACGTGGGATTGAGGCCGAAATGAAAGAGGGAGCTCAGCAGTATACCGTCAAAGAGGTACTCCGCATTGAGAGAGACAGGGGGCAAGAGGAAGAACTCAGGAAACTAAGAGAAGAGCTAGAGGAACTCAGGCGGGTGAAAATAGTCAAAGAAAATGAAATCATTCAGATTCAGAAGCAAGTTACTATACTTGCAGAGGAAAAAACCAAGGAACAGGAGATCATTACTGAGCAGGAAGTCATTAAAGTTCAAAATGACCCTCAACTTGAGAGCGAGTATAGATTATTGCTTGAGAGAAAGCAAAAAGAAGTAGACAGCCGAACGCAACTCGAAGATGAGCTTCAGTTCCTGCAGGAGAAACTGAAGCGTCTTGAAAAGGAAAAGGCAATGGCTGAGGAGAAGATCACCATCAAAGAAGTGCTGAAAGTCGAGAAAGATATTGGATTGGAGAGAGAGGTAGAGAATCTGAGGAGACAATATGAAGATGAAAAATCCAAGCGCAGTGCTTCTCTGAGAGAGAAAACAGACCTCCAACGCAAGATTACTAGCCTGGAGGCAGAGAAGTCAAAGGTCATCATTCAGGAGAATTTGCGTGAGATTGTGCGACCTGATCCTAAGGCGGAGACAGAGGTGGCAAATCTTAGATTTGAACTTGTAGAGCAGCAGAGAAGGTGCAGAGATTCAGAGCTTCAGCTGAAGTCCCTTCAGGAAGAATTGATAATGCTGAGAAACAGAGGCCCACAAATTGAATACAAAGAAATCATCAAAGAGGTCATCAAATACAAGACTGACCCAGAAACAGAAAGAGAACTGGAGAAACTCAGGATTGAAATTGTGGACAAAACCCACTTAACAGAGAAAACAGAGACTGAGATACTCCAACTCAAAGATGAGATTCAGAGATGGAAAGACACCAAGCCTCAGATTCAGACCAAAGAGGTAGTAAATGAGATCCTGCAATACAGAGAGGATCCTAATACCAAAGAGGAGATTGAGACTCTCAAGCGGAAACTGGCTGAGGAGCAGAGGAAACGCTTGGACTTAGAAAGAGAAAGGGCTTCCAATGAAGAAAGAATCAGGCTTAAGAAGATCAACTTATCACAGGTGAGGGAAAAGATTGTCCAGCAAGAAGTAGTGAAGGTGGAGGAGGATCCAGTCTTGAGGTCTGAAATTGACACCTTCTCTCAAAATATCAACAATGAGCAGAAACAAAGGGAAATCTTGAAGGAAGAGCTGCTCAGGCTGCAACATCAAAAGGCTGACCTCGACCTTCAGCTCGAGGAACTGGAACGTGAGCGCAGAGCTCGCAGAGATGCTGAGCTTGAAATTCAGAGGTTGAGAGTCCGGCTTAATGAATTAGAGATCAGAGACAAGGAAAACAGAGAAAAGGTTACCGTAAAGCAAAAGGTTGTATTACAGCAGGATCCTCAACAAGAAAAAGAGCACTCCATCTTGCGTCTCCAGGTTGAAGAGGAGAGGCACAAGCGTATGCTCTTGGAGAAGGAGTACAATGCCTTGTTGCAGCAGCAAGACACACTTGAGAGAATGGAAGTTCGTGAAAAGGTTGTGCGAACTGAAACAGTTCAAGTCGAGAAAGATCCAGAGGCAGAGATTGAGATTAACAGGCTAAAGAGAAGTCTTGAGGAAGAGACAAGGCGACGACGTGAGCTGGACCAAGAGCTTATCACAGTGAACTCAAGGATTTCTGAGATGGAGTTCAATAATACAAAATCATCCAAAGAACTTGACTACATTCGTGATGAAAGCAACAGGTTACAGCAGGAGAACCAGCGCCTACAGAATGAGATAAGGAAGCTTCACGCCGAAATCGAGATCACAACAAAAGAAACCAGAACCATCACAGAGTCTGGTCCAGTGGAGAATAGCAGGAACATGGAACTTCGACTGCAATCCTTGCAAAGAGAGCTGTCTGACCTTAAACGTATCAGAATTGAGAAGGATGAAGAAATTGAGAAGCTACAAAAGAGCCTGTCCACAATCAGGGTCAAAAGAGAGCAAAGAGAAAGTCACCTCCGTCGTTCAATTGTTGTCATTGATCCAGACACCGGGAAGGAGATGAGGCCTGAGGAGGCTTACAAGCTTGGGCTCATCGACTGGAAAATGTTTGTAAACCTTCAGAGTCAGGAATGTGACTGGGAGGAGATCACTGTCAAGGGTCCAAATGGCGAGTCCTCTGTTCTTCATGACAGAAAATCAGGAAAGAAGTTTTCCATTGAAGATGCTCTGAAGGCTGGAAACATCACAAACCGCCAGCTGCAGCAATATCAGAACAAAGAAATCAGTATCCAAGAGTTTGGTGTCATGCTGTCCGGCACAGGCAAATAAATCCACTAATTAGAAAACATTATACATAACCGTTTGTGTTCCCAGATTGCAGCTAAAATCTCATTTTGTATTCTCTTTCTTAATGTATTTATTTTCAAATGCATTTTTATATCAGTGCAAGATGGTGTTCCTTTGGTTATGGTGCTGAATTTGGGTTAATGTTTCTATCACTGTTCCTAAAGTGTTTTCATTGAAGGTTAGAAAGAGCCACGTTGAGCATGTTTTACTGAAATTGTTTCAGATTTACTTTAATCTGATCTAATATGTGCAGTGTGTGCCTTAATGAAAAAGTTAAAGCCCTATCTGTTTCTTTTGGTTTTTTCACTTGTGTCAGATGAATCTATTCTACTTTCATGTTTGATTTGAGATTTTAAAATACAATATGGACAAACCTGAGTACTGTGTGTTCTTGTCTTTCAACTTGTTCTTGAAAATATGAGCCCATTTCCAGGCTGTGAATTCACAACACCAGTAAATATCACAAATAAATATCAAATATTTGATTAGTAATGTTAAAGGTGAATATGCATTATGTTTAATAAACTATAACATTTATACTAATCTTTATAGGAGCCACAAAATAATAAAGGTCAGGGTTAATCATAAAAAAAAAATCTGGGCAGTTGATAATCAGAAAGCAGTAGGGTAACAAATTAACCAGGTTTTGGCAATGGTGCATATTAAAACACGGTGGCAAGTTATTTCCGTAGTATTTTTAGGTGTTATCTTGTATCTGTTTGAGGAAACATCTCAAGGCATTGTGGGAGCTGCAAGGCGATCGTCTGTGTTCCGCGACTGCTATCGGGTTCTTGGATAATGTATAACGTGCGAGAAGGGCAGCTGTTGGACTTTCTGGTGCCCCTCGATCTAGGGCAAGTAGGTATAGCTGCAGGCCGGAGACCTCCAAATGGGGGTGGAATCTCCAAAAGAGGGCGGGGTTACTCCAAATTTGTTATGGTTAGTGGCTAACTATATATTTAATGGCGTTTCGGAGCTATACCTGTAGTTATCCACAATATCCTCAGTCCCGTGATGCTTTGCGGGTGGTGTAGGCAGAACTTCCGATTAAGCGTAAACAATCATTATGTTATGTACTAGCAGCATTAAAAATCACAGAAACTTGAGAACAAATGGTCACAGAATTATAGCGAGGCGATATTTTTCTTCCCCATCTATCTGTTAATGGATATGGGTTTGAGGATGATGGCCAAATATAGCAAATAGGAGCATTTTAGTTATTTTGTTGAGTCTTTATCCATCGATGGAAGAACCTGAGCAGACTAACCTGAAAAGCTATGTAGCCTATTAGGTCCTTCACAGCTGTAAAGTTGGACATGTTTATTTTAAAGCATATATTGAGTATAGTCAGAACCTGAAGAGTTTGCTGTACCGAGATTATGAACTTACTGTAGATACAGGGCAGGTCCAGACAGCAGGATGCTCATGTATTACAGGACTCAGGCGATGATACCGTCATGCTGCCGATCTTCAGATAAAATACAAATATTTTGTGGGAGATGACTGTAGTAACAAGCTCAATCTAGCTTTATAATTGTTAGTTTACATAAATAATTTCCGTATCTTAATGCTATAACCCACATGAAATGTATTAGTGTTGACTGAACAACTGATCCTGTTGATAGATTGAATTTATCGTCCTTGTGTAGGAAATAACTATGTATTAGCAGCCACACAATAAACTGTGCCGTACAAAAAGAGCTACATGCAATACAAATAAACATATTTATTTGGACATACATTATAAACATTGTACACAAAAGTGCAATGTTCTCTGTAAAGTAAATATAAAACAGTATGTATTATTAAAATCACTGTACAAAATTTAATTGATACTGAAATAAAGTCCACACTGTTTTCCACATCACCTTTCCCCTTTAAGCAAAGACAAGTACATTCTGCAAAGACACTCAAAACAAAGTGAATTGCAGGCAGGAAAAATGCAGGAAAGAGGAAAATCAGACTACAATTAATTTAAAACGTGATAAAACATCTCACTACTGTACATGTCTCATCTAATAATAATGGTCTTCCACTGTAGACTTTATCCATTTAGCATCACAGCATGAAAACAGTTGAAAACATTGTCACTAATCACACAGTTCAGAAAAAAACAGATCCCTTTTATACTCAGTAATAAAGCCATTTCAAAACATGTAAAGCATTCACAAAAAAAGATGCTGAATATAAATGAACAAACTCTCAAAATTTCTAATGAACTTTCAGCACATGTACACACACCTGTTAGCACAATAATGCTATGTTTATGTAATTCATTGCGCTCCATTTCTGGACATCTATTGTAGCCGGACCGTAACGGTGGATAATATAAGTAACCCCCGCTGTTGACTTGCCAATAAAGTGAAAAGGGCACACAAAAAAATTATTCCAAGATTTTTCAAACAGATGTTCCTAAGTAAATCCTTCTGTATGCAACCGATGGAAGAAGCAGCATCTGGGACTGGAGCGCTTTGCGAGTGGTTTCTGATCATAACATTGCTGTTTTAGATAAAACTTTAATTTCACTTGATTATTAGGATAACCATTAACTGCACACATTGTCCGTGAAATTTTTAAGACATCTTACAGCATTTAAAAAGCAAGAATCTAACCACATGACACAAGCAAGCAGTGACCGGCTACACACAAAACGCCAACCGATCGCACTTCCGCTAGCCAACCGGAAATTCTGCCCACCTTGCGAAATACAGTTGATTTGCTGAGAATATTGTGGATACCCTTCTCCTCTAGAGAGTTGATGCCTTACGCAGACTGCATAATATGTGTATAGAGAGCGGTGGTACTGTGTTTAACAATATACCATAGGAAATTTAGCCTATGTTTCTCTCTGAGTATTTAATGGAATTTTTATTCTTAAATCTTAAACTGTGTTAAAGTGTAACTATATGCCCTGGGTCCAATTGTGTAAAAACATCCCACAATTCACTGTGCTGACTAACTGCCCCCCATCTTCACACGGGTCTTCAATAGATCACTGGAGCAGTATGAAGTTCCCTGCTGCTTCAAACTCTCCACCATCATTCCGGTCCCCAAAAACCCCAAAGTCACAGGACTTAATGACTACAGACCTGTCACTCTCACATCTGTGGTCATGAAGTCATTTGAGGGACTGGTTTTGGCCTACCTGAAGGACATCACTGGACCCCTGCTGGACACTCTACAGTTTGCTTACCGAGCAAACAGGTTTGTGGATGATGCTGTCAATATGGGACTGCATTATATCCTGCAACACTTCAACAGACCTGGGACTTATGCAAGGATCATGCCTGATCCAAACTGACCCAGCTCTCCATGCCCACCTCAAATCTGTCGATGGATCACCAGCTTTCTGACCAATAGGCAGCAGCTAGTAAGACTGGGACCCTCACTATTAGCACTGGTGCTCCTCAGGGATGTGTTCTCTCTCCACTGCTCTTCTCCCTGTACACAAATGACTGCACTGCAAAGGACCCCACTGTCAAGCTCCTGAAGTTTGCAGACCACACCATGGTCATTGGCCTCATCCACGATGGTGACGAGTCTGCATACAGATGGGAGGTTGAACAGCTGGCTGTCTGGTGTGGTCACAACAACCTTGAGCTGAACATGCTCAAAACAGTGGAGATGATAGTGGACTTCAGGAGAAATCCCCCCGCAGACTGAAGGAAACTACAACGGACAGGAATGCTGAGAGGATTATTGGTGCCCCTCTGCCCACCCTCAAAGACCTGCACATCTCCAGAGTGAGGAAACATGCAGGTAGAATCACTCTGGACAACACACACCCTGTCCACTCCCTCTTTGAACTGTTGCAATCTGGCCAGAGCTACAGAGCACTGAACACCAGGACATCCAGGCACAAGAACAGTTTTTACCCTCAGGCCATTTTCCTCATGAATAATTAAACTGCCTCAGGACTCACCATAGTGCAACAATGTAAATACAAATCTCATGTACATATGTAAATTCACATATTTAATTCAATAACTGAACATACCCCTACCTTGCAAATACATTACCACTTGCACATGTACATACGCCATTCTGTTATATGTCCAATTCTTTGTATGTCTATTTATACTCTTACCTTGTTTTATATTCTGTGTATGTTTTGTGTAATGTTCTGTGTGCACTTGTTTCTCCTATCAACTGTGGCGAATATCCCGTGCATTTCAGCGTCGCCCTGGAATACTCTTCTCTCTCTCTCTCTCTCTCAATTCCAGACTCCAGCAATGAGTGAGCGCCGATCACCGCACGCATTCCGCGGAAACTTCACTGAACACAGGACTCACAAACACAAACTCCCCGGCACGCTCACCCTGCCCCTTGCACCGAAGATACCAAGCATCATTAAGTTCTTCTTTTATCTATTGTCACAATAAAACACCCTCTTTGTGGGACTGTGCACTTGAGAATAACTGTCTGTGCCTCGTTCATTCTGCCACAGTGGTGGAGAATGCTGGCTGAAATGAAGAAAATGAGGTCAGACAATGAAACTTACCCCAATTCTCCATCTGGTTTTTCCACAGGTCCAGCTTTCTCTCTGGAAACAATGGAAGAGCTCATGTATCAGCTCGCGAATATCTCCCTCTGCCAGCAACAAATCATGGAACAACTTTCAGTACATCAAGAGCGGGCGGAACAGGAGCTCATGCAGCTGCGATTGGAAGCCACTGCTCACGCTCCGATCCCCGAATCCCGTGCCCAATTTAGTCAGCTGATCACCTAGCTAACGGAGCATGATAACATGGAGGCATATCTACGAATGGGCGAGAACGCTTGCGCCCTTCCTAACGGGGGAAGCGCAGCACGCCTACTACGCACTCAGCCCAGCCTCCGTTGAAGACTATAAATAGCTAAAGAATGAGATCTTGGCACAGGTGAGGCTTTCACTGGTATGTGCGGCACAGCGCTTCCATGAATGGGTGTATGATGTTCAGGTTCCCGCCATGCGTACAGGCTTCGCAGCTATCCTGTCTAGCCCGTCTATGGCTGTTGTCCAGGCAACCGACACTAGTACAGGTAGCGGAACGAGTGATGGTGGACAAGTTCCTCCAGTCCCTCCCCCGCATGCAACAGCGAGCTGTAGGAATGCGGAACCCCGAGACCCTCGCCGCCCTGGTGGAGGTTGTGGAACTGGCGGAGGCAATGCTAGCTCTTGGCGGCAGAGAGAGAGCTGGCACCTATTTCTGGAAAACGCACCAGGAAAGGCGACCACTGGAGGGCACCTCACGGCCAGTAAGCAGACCAGCGACACCATCCGTTCGGGAGGAACCCATGCCCACAGACCCAAACCCCACGGGGGCCCGAGCCTGGCTGGCAGGTTGCATCGTTCACCGAGCAGTGCCCTGGGAAGCCCCAGAAAGGGAGTTGAAGGTCGAGAGCCACTGTGTGAAAGCCCTCCTGGATTCCGGGAGCACAGTAAGCCTGGCCAAGCCCCAGATAGTTTCCCCCTGACCACACAGCAAAGCCTCAATCCCCATCACCTGTGTGCATGGCGACACATGCTATGTTCCAACACGGTCAGTTACCATTAAGGCCAAACCAGGAAGCTGGCCAGTGGAGGTCAGGATTGTCAAAGATCTGCTGGTGCCCCTACTCTTAGGATGAGACTGGCCGGGCTTCGAACAGATGTTGGCCCAAACTGTCCAACCTGCCAGCCGCCGGGGCAATGCTGCAGGGGACCCTGTCCAAGACCATGGAGATGCCTGGTGTTGCTGGCCACCGACAGTGAGCGAGATGGTGAGTTGAGAGTGATTTCTCCTAATGAATATTCTGACCTCTTCCAACAGATAACAGAAGGGGGCGCGTTCGTCAAGGAACAATGGGAGGACAACCATCTAAGTGACTGCTGGTCCCAGGTCAGAGTAGTCAACGGCAAGGTACGACTTCCCACCCCCCACCCCTCTCCTCACTTCATAGCAGACCAGCGAGACCATCCGTTCGGGAGGAACCCATGCCCACAGACCCAAACCCCACAGGGGCCCGAGCCTGGCTGGCAGCTTGCATCGTTCACCGAGCAGTGCCCTGGGAAGCCCCAGAAAGGGAGTTGAAGGTCGAGAGCCACTGTGTGAAAGCCCTCCTGGATTCCGGGAGCACAGTAAGCCTGGCCAAGCCCCAGATAGTTTCCCCCCGACCACACAGCAAAGCCTCAATCCCCATCACCTGTGTGCATGGCGACACATGCTATGTTCCAACACGGTCAGTTACCATTAAGGCCGAACCAGGAAGCTGGCCAGTGGAGGTCAGGATTGTCAAAGATCTGCTGGTGCCCCTACTCTTAGGATGAGACTGGCCGGGCTTCGAACAGATGTTGGCCCAAACTGTCCAACCTGCCAGCCGCCGGGGCAATGCTGCAGGGGACCCTGTCCAAGACCATGGAGATGCCTGGTGTTGCTGGCCACCGACAGTGAGCGAGATGGTGAGTTGAGAGTGATTTCTCCTAATGAATATTCTGACCTCTTCCAACAGATAACAGAAGGGGGCGCGTTCGTCAAGGAACAATGGGAGGACAACCATCTAAGTGACTGCTGGTCCCAGGTCAGAGTAGTCAACGGCAAGGTACGACTTCCCACCCCCACCCCTCTCCTCACTTCATAGCAGACCAGCGAGACCATCCGTTCGGGAGGAACCCATGCCCACAGACCCAAACCCCACAGGGGCCCGAGCCTGGCTGGCAGCTTGCATCGTTCACCGAGCAGTGCCCTGGGAAGCCCCAGAAAGGGAGTTGAAGGTCGAGAGCCACTGTGTGAAAGCCCTCCTGGATTCCGGGAGCACAGTAAGCCTGGCCAAGCCCCAGATAGTTTCCCCCCGACCACACAGCAAAGCCTCAATCCCCATCACCTGTGTGCATGGCGACACATGCTATGTTCCAACACGGTCAGTTACCATCAAGGCCGAACCAGGAAGCTGGCCAGTGGAGGTCGGGATTGTCAAAGATCTGCTGGTGCCCCTACTCTTAGGATGAGACTGGCCGGGTTTCGAACAGCTGTTGGCCCAAACTGTCCAACCTGCCAGCCGCCGGGGCAATGCTGCAGGGGACCCTGTCCAAGACCACGGAGACGCCTGGTGTTGCTGGCCACTGACAGTGAGCGAGATGGTGAGTTGAGAGTGATTTCTCCTAATGAATATTCTGACCTCTTCCAACAGATAACGGAAGGGGGCGCGTTCGTCAAGGAACAACGGGAGGACAACCATCTAAGTGACTGCTGGTCCCAGATCAGAGTAGTCAACGGCAAGGTACGACTTCCCACCCCCCACCCCTCTCCTCACTTCATTGTGGAAAATGGTCTGCTTTACTGTGTGTCGCTCACAGGCGGGGGGAGGAGAAACGCCTCTTGGTGGTGCCACGTATGAAGATGGAGACCGTGCTCGAGTTGGCCCACTCGGATCCCATGGCCGGGCACTTAGGAATTGAGGACACCACCCGACGAATTAGGGACCGGTTCCATTGGTCCGGACTGGACGCGGAAGTGAGGTGCTATTGCCAGAGCTGCGTGGTCTGCCAAAGAACGGCTCCACGACTACCTCCCCCCAGCCCCCTCATACCCCTGCCCATCATCGAGGTGCCCTTCGAGCGCATCGGGATGGACCTGGTGGGACCACTGTCGAAGTCTGCCATGACATGAGCACATCCTGGTCATAGTGGATTATGCGACTCGGTACCCCGAAGCAGTGCCACTGAGGAAAGCCACCTCCATGAACATCACTCGAATGCTGTTCCTGCTGTTCAGCTGAGTCGGCATCCCAAAAGAGATCCTCACTGACCAGGGCACTCTGTTTATGTCCCGGCTCATAGCAGACGTGTGCAAGCTGCTGCAGGTGAAACAACTCCGCACCTCGGTTTACCACCCCCAGACAGACGGATTAGTGGACCGTTTCAACAAGACCCTAAAACGGATGCTGAAATGGGTGGTAACCGAGGATGGGCACAATTGGGACCTCATGATACCCTACGTGCTGTTCGGCATCAGGGAAGTGCCTCAGGTATCCACTGTATTCACACCCTTTGAGTTACTGTTCGGTCGCCAGACCCGGGGCCTGCTAGACGTTGCCCGGGAGGCTTGGGAGCAATAGCCCTCGCTGCACCGAACAGTAATTAAGCATGTATGTGAGATGAGAGAGAGGATCGAGAAAGTGATGCCCCTGGTGCGCGAACATCTGGGAGAGGCCCAACGTGCCCAGCAGTGCACGTATAACCACCCTGCCCAAGCTCGTGAATTTCACCCCGGAGACCGGGTCCTGGTGCTGATCCCCTGTGCCACATCTAAGTTCCTGGCCACCTGGCAGGGTCCCTACACCGTGGTGGAATGGACAGGGCCGGTAACGTATTGCATCCGGCAGCTGGGACGAAGACAAGCGGAGCAGATCTACCATATTAACCTCCTCAAACACTGGACTGATCCCGAGAGATGGGTTGTCGGGTACGCCCAAACAGAGGCCCCAGTGGTAGATCTGGGAAACCAACTCTCTGCGAATCAAAAGAAGGAATTGGAAGCCCTGGTCGGACAGTTCAGTGACGTGTTTTCAAGTTGCCCCGGGCGGACCAACATGATCCATCATGAAATTCGCACACCTCCTGGAACCATTGTGTGGCAGCATCCCTACCGGGTCCCGGAAGCTCGCCGACAGGCTATAGAGAAGGAAGTACAATGGATGCTACAACTCGGGGTCATCAAAGAGTCCAGAAGCCCCTGGTCCAACCTGATAATAATAATTTATAATTATAATTTTCTTTATTTATCACACATTATACATTTTGCACATATACGGTGAAATTCTTCTTTTTCACATATCCCAGCTAGGCTGGGGTCAGAGTGCAGGGTCAGCCATGATACGGCGCCCCTGGAGCAGATAGGGTTAAGGGCCTTGCTCAAGGGCCCAACAGTGGCATCTTGGCGGTGCTGGGGCTTGAACCCCCGACCTTCTGATCAGTAACCCAGAGCCTTAACCGCTGAGCTACCACTGCCCTAAATTGTGATGGTTCCGAAGGGTGATGGCACCCTCCGCTTCTGCAATGACTTCCGGAAGTTGAATGAAGTCTCCACCTACAACAGACGCCACGGATACGGGTTTGGGGGCCGTCTTGTCCCAAGTCCAACAGGGAGAAGAACACCCCATAGTGTACATCAGCCGGAAGCTGACCCCAGCCAAAACCCAGTACGTGGCAGTGGAGAAGGAAGCGTTGGCCATAAAGTGGGCCATCCTGGAGCTACGATACTATCTACTGGGCCGGAGATTCACTCTGCTGACTGACCACGCCCCGTTTCAATGGATGGCACGAGCGAAGGACTCTAATGCCAGGGTAACCCGCTGGTTCCTCGCCCTCCAGGACTTCCATTTCAAGGGTGTTCAAAGGAGGGTCAAGTCTGTGTAAAAGTTCACTCCCTCCCCCCCATCCCCTCTGTGTGCTTCCAGGTCCAGGACGTCGCTTGCGGGGGAGGGGGGGAATGTGGCGAGTATCCCATGCCAGCGTTGCACTGGAATTGGAGCTCATTTGCCAATCAACGGTGGAATGCAGATGCTGATCGGCCTCACCTGCGAACAGTCAGCTGGAGGGGATTTAAACACCGGAGAAAGAGGAAGAGGGTGAGCTTTAACTGGAAGGCATGTCGCTAATCCTCTCTCTCTCTCTGCAGACTTCAGCAATGAGTGAGCGCCAATCACCGCACGCATTCCGCGGAAGCTTCACTGAACACAGGACTCACGAACACAGACTCCCCAGCACGCTCACCCCACCCCTTGCACCGAAGACACCACGCACCATTAAGTTCCTCTTTTATCTATTGTCACAATAAAACACCCCCTTTGTGGGACTGTGCACTTGAGAATAATTGTCTGTGCCTCATTCATCCTGCCACACAACAACAACAAAAAAATGTACATGAGAACACTTGGCAATCTGATTCTGATTCAGTTCGGTGACATTTCGGCTTTGAAACTTTTGAAAAATAAAACATACTTTTACAAGTATCTTTATGTTTAATCTTTAAAGGGACATGTTAAAGATTTTATTAGTCATACTGTTCAAGCTCAATGACTAAAAAATCTGTCCATCTAGTTAAATGGGCAGGGTCAGGGTGGACAATAATGGGGTGGACATTCAGTGGATAAATAAGCCACTACAAGGTCTGTGATTGATATCTATAGCAAACATATTTATAAACTTATACGGATGATTTTATTTCTATTTACATAAATATATTGACATTTTAAAATTACATTAATTTCCCATACATCCTCCCATAACAGGGTGGACTCTTAATTGTCTAGGTTAAAAAATACAAAAAAGAAAGAATTTTAACGATTTTGCACTTATTTGTGTCAAAGATGTTTGACATGCAACTCTGGGGACATGAGGAAATTACAGTGCAATAGTTGAAAATGCTTTCAATTATTTAAAATTTTACTTTTAGGCCCACAGCAGTGTGTAACACTATAAATTGTCTTAATTATTTTTACCAAGCCTATTAAAATTGTAATCAGGTGAAATTAAACAATATAAATACCACAACATGTACTGGGAACTTAAAGGAATGTTCTGGGTTCAATACAAGTTAAGCTCAATCGACAGCATTTTCTGTGAAAAAAAGCAAAAATCTGGGTTACAGTGAGGCACTTACAATGGAAGTAAATAGGGCCAATCCAAAAAATAATTATAGCCACAAAACGTAAACAATATGCATGTTAACATGATTTTATTGTGATCAAATCGCTTACTAACCTATTCTGTGTACATTTATAGACAATTTTACAACTTCCTTGCCACGACGATGTCAACAAACATTAAACTGTAAAAAAAAAATTACGATTTAACACACGAGCTTAAACAGAAGAATTAATGTGTGCTTTTATAAAATTATAATCTTCACATTTCTCTATTGAACCCAGAACATTCCTTAAAATGTCATACAATTCAATTAATTGTAGGACTGATTCAGCATGAGCTGAATCAAAAAAGAAAGAAAGAAAGAAATTCCAGATATTACATAAAAAATAAATGTAAACAAGATCCAGAGAGAAATTGCTATATGAGGTTAAGCAATGATAATAATTGTTGACATTTTAGGGATTTTGTTTTTGTGCCCAAACCTTAATCCATTAAATAAAATAAAAAAAAAAATAATTAAAAAAAAAGCGTCTTACTTAACAAATTAAATTAATTTTTAAAAAACATATATATATATATATATATAGAGAGAGAGAGAGAGAGAGAGAGAGAGAGAGAGAGAGAGAGAGAGAGAGAGAGAGTGTATTATAACAGAAAAAAATAATAATACTAAAAGTGTAGTGGGTGTCTTCAATGCGATCAGTGCGACGTTTCTCTCCAACAGTTTAAGATGGCGACCGTGCATCTGAGGATCGGGGATTTGGTTTGGTGAGATAACTAATTTAACTTTTAACATTTTAATCTAAAGTCACCATTGAATATCCATTCATGGGCGTAGAAATGCATATTTCAACCTCTTGCAATAATTGCATTAACATGTTTTGTTAAAATCGAGCATAAGGCCCAGTTAAAGTCTGCCGATAAGCCAAACGTTGAGCAGCAGGCTTGAGAGAGCTTAGCCGACAAGCTAACAATTACTTTCATGTGTTTTGGAAAGAGTATGTGCTGCTAGTGTAGTTAAAGCTTTAGGATTGTTCACCCTAGCATTTAATTGTGTCATTATGAGGATATTGAATTTAAAACAACTGTTACTGCATTTAGGAGGGCTGTTTGTTGTTGGTTGAGAAACCGGTTAGCTAAACGGTAGCTAGCTTGTTTCGAGTCACTAGAGCTTTTCCTTTTCACATACCCCGAAATGAGCCAAAGCGATTTAAAACATACTTTCCCATCTCAATATATTTTTCAGGGGAAAGCTTGGACGCTATCCACCTTGGCCAGGCAAGGTAAGATCTGATTATATAAAACGTTGAGTTAAAGTTGCGTTGTTTTTCTTAGGTCAGCTGTTGGCTTGTTTGTTGCCTGTGGTTGACCATGCAGACAGAGGTCTCAGAACATAGTGAGCTGCCTACCTAGGGTATTAAATGTAACATCAGACTGTTATGGATGGAAATGTTCTTTTGCATTCTTGGCAACCCATTTACTGATCCTGTAACCATTCCTGTGTTTTCAGATCGTCAGTCCTCCAAAGGATCTGAAAAAGCCGAGAGGCAAAAAATGCTTTTTTGTCAAATTTTTTGGGACTGAAGATCAGTAAGTACAAAGATGATCATAACTTTTCTTTTATGATAAGTCCCTTGTCTTTGCTTTGGTATGTTTTGCTCTTTTTTTAGCGCCTGGATAAAAGTAGAACAGCTGAAGCCCTACCACCCCCACAAAGAGGAGATGATCAAGATAAACAAAGGCAAGCGCTTCCAACAGGCTGTTGATGCAGTGGAGGAGTACCTTAAAAAAGCCAAGGGCAAAGATCAGGTTAGTCCATACAAATACAGCAGGTAATTACAGGCTACATGAATTATAATGGCTCACGTTTCATGAAATTGCTCATTTTACAGGCGCACTCTGAAGACAAAAGCAAATCGGAGAAAGGCCGTAAAGCAGCTAAACCTATGAAGATTATTGAAGAGGATGATGAGGATGCCTTCAAGGGTGGCTCATCAGACAAGGTTGGAAGATAATGCTTTACCCTCACATATCACAGTTGTGGGACATCAGACAGAGATTTTTTTTGCCAGGTTCATCAAAGTCCTTTTCTAAGGCCATTTGCTGTTGCACCTGCTGTGGAATCAGGTTACAGTTGTATGTTTTAGTCTCGTATTTGTCGAGCGGGACCCACCCATTCATTGAGACTGTTGTCATCTTTTGCAGTGCCTCTGCCTGGCTGTATTTTTGAATGGGTAGAGATACAGCCAACACAGGGCTTTGTTTCATAACATAAAGCCGATCTATACACATGGTGAATGTGTCTCTCTTTCCCTTAAGGAACAGACTGACTCTGATCCAGAGCCATCCTCTGTACGACGGCTGGTCGCTGGAACAGTATCAGGATTCAAATGGGAGAGCAGTGTAGGTCACATTCACAGTTTATCTCTGCCTTATCTG
Organism: Myxocyprinus asiaticus; assembly: GCF_019703515.2. Classification (NCBI taxonomy): domain Eukaryota; kingdom Metazoa; phylum Chordata; class Actinopteri; order Cypriniformes; family Catostomidae; genus Myxocyprinus; species Myxocyprinus asiaticus. The sequence goes on along the minus strand of NC_059357.1, from coordinate 26,121,025 downwards.
CGTTTTTATGTGTTCTGCAGATATGCCCCTTTTTTAGTTACAAATAAAGTTTTTCCATTGTTAGGCTGAAGTAGTAGAGTTAGGGGAAGTCACAGAAGTGCACTGGATTTTCACAAACAAATTCAGCAATGTCATCAGTAGGGCTGGGCGATATGTCAAATATTCGAGATAATTTTGCGACAATATAAAATTAGCAATATCGTGATTATTGCATTGATTTTATTGTGCTTTTTATGTGTCATTAAGTTTCATAAAGAGCGCATCAGTGGACTAATTACACAATCGTTCAAGGCTGCAAATCAAAATTAGTGTTGTCAAGAGTACCAAGTCGATACTAAAATAAAAGATGTCATGATACCAGTGTTTCTGCAGTACCGGTAGTACTGAGCACCGAATCAATCCGGTACCAGCATGCAGTATGACTGACACACGACTGCTTTAAAGTGATCCTTTTGAACACGTGCTCTGTTACTCCTTACACTGAAATGGACAATTAATCAAATTAAAATTGTGCATGTCCTAGTGTGATTTATTAAATTGCTAAAGACTGCAATCTTAGTGTGGAAGAGATGTGTACTTTGAATGTATAAATCCGACTGCTCATACACTGGAAACTCCACAGACATTGAAAATCATTTACGAAACATTGTATCAGATGACAGAGCATTAATCTACTGTGAACCACGCAGCACATGTAAACTATAATTTATATAATTAAATCTTTTATTTATATAGCATTTAAAACAACAGAGATGACCAAAGTGCTTCACAGTAATACAATTTAAAACATAACATTTAAAAATGACCACATACACAAACACCATTAATCTAAAACACAAAATGTCCTACATTCCATTTGTCAGACTCAAAGGCCAGTGTAAAGAGATGAGATTTCAGGTGTCTTAAAAGTGTTGCAAACTGTTTATCCAGAAAGTGAATATTAAGGCAAAAAATACACGTCATAATAAAAACACATTTCAAAATATAAGCTAGAGCACTGAAATTGTGACTGAAATATATTTCAACAGGTATAGTAAAATGTAATATTCACTGTAATGATAATACAGAATAATAATAAAGCAATATATCACAAGCAAGACCGCTGTTGAATAAAAGTTTGGTAAAAGAATGCAATGACGTGTTGAAAAGTTCTGTTTACACTTGTTAAAAGTTATAAGAATTAATTGATTAGACACCATTTTGATGATGAAATGAAATTAAACTCTAAAACATGGAGTTCTGGAAAATTATAATAATAACAAAAAAGAAAACATGATTTGGTAAAGAATAAAACAGATTTCTGTAGGGCGCTACATAACTTTTTAAATAGGCTAAACGGGTGTGTTCAATAGCACATTGTCATATTAGCATATTTATGCTGTTACTGAAATTGGTATCGAGAACCGTGAAATTTCACTGGTATCAGTACCAACTACTGAAATTTTGGTACCGTGACAACACTGTGTCAAAATAAAACCAGTTAAAGGTGAAGTAAATAGATACACGAAATTTATATTAATTTTGTGTAAAACAGATCTGATCTAATCCTCTAAATAATGATAATTCAGTATTACGTCTATTAGGCACACAGTAATTTAGTATTATGCAATATTCAACTGGGTTCCAAAAAATATAGATTGAAGTCATTTTTGCACACCATGTTCACACAAAAAATGTTGTAGTAAACGCATATAAATGTAAATAATGCTTTTTATTAAGCTACTATGTATCATTCATTGTATGTAAAATATAAATATAAATGTGCATATCAATGAAAATAATTAAATCTCATTCTCCCTTGTGATCAATTAGAGAAAAACTGTGGGAAACATACCTTCAAACTAGATTTTTATTCAGTGCCTTTTAAAATATTGAATCAAGTTGGCTATAAAGGCTGTTTGGATGAAACTACCTTTAAAAAGAGCCATTTAGAGCAAATACACAATTATCAAGATATATATAGAATATTGTCAATAGACTGAAAAATATAGAGAGAGGATTTTTGTAGCCATATGTAGTGATAGACCATCAGCAAGAGATATATCAGCAAGGCCGATTAATCGGCCGATATTTGGCCATTTTGCGATTATCGGCATCGGCTGATAACAATGATTGCTTAGCCGATTAACAGAAGTGTTAACCTTCCCCTCTGTCATTTTCAAAATCTACCAATAGATTTGTTAATGGATATTCAATGCTTTCTGTTTTTTAAGGTTTTTTTTTCTTTTCAAACAAGTGTTAGTTTCACATTAGAAATTTTGTGTACCATATTTTCCGGAATATAAATCGTGTCTTATTTCATCATCTGAAAGGTCCTGCGACTTGCAGTGTTGTGAAAAAGTATTTGCCCCCTTCCTGATTTCTTTTATTTTTCATACTAAATTGTTTTAGATCTTTAAACGATATATAACATAAAACAAAGGCAACCTGAGTAAACACAAAATACATTTTTCAAATATATATATATTTTTTTATTGAAGCAAAAAAGTTATCTATCACCTGTATCACCCATGTGGAAAAATGAACTGCCCCCCCTTAAACATAATAGCTGGTTGTGCCACCTTTAGCAGCAACAACTGCAACCAAACGCTTCTGATAACTGGAGATCAGTCTTTCATAATGCTGTGGTGGAATTTTGGCCCACTCTTCTTTGCAGAACTGCTTTAGTTCAGCCACATTGGAGGGTTTTCGAGCATGAACTGCCAGTTTGAGGTCCTGCCACAACATCTCAATTAGGTTCAAGTCAGGACTTTGACTAGGCCACTACAAAACTTTTTTTTTCTTCTTTTGAGCCATTCAGAGGTGGACTTACTCCTATGCTTTGGATAATTGTCTTGCTGCATAATCCAGTTGCATGAGTTGTCGCTGTGCTATTGGAGGAATTTTGGAAGGTCGGCCACTTCTAGGAAGGTTCACTATTGTGCCAAGTTGTCTCCATTTGGAGGTGATGTATCTCACTGTGGATCTTTGGAGTTCCAGAGCCTTTGAAATAGCTTTGTAACTCTTCCCAGACTGATGTATTCAGTCACCTTTTTCCTCATCATTTCTGGAATTTCTTTCGACCTTGGCATACTCTACTACTGGGTGAGACCTTTTAGCCAACTTTATGCTGCTGAAAAAGTTTTATTTAGGTGATGATTTGATTGAAAAGGGCTGGCAGTAATGAGGCCTGGGTGTGTCTAGTCCAGCTGAACCCCATTATGAATGCAGTTTCATAGATTTGGGGATTTAGTAACTAAGGGGGCAAATACTTTTTCACACAGGCCCATTTGGTATTGAATAACTTTTTTGCTTCAATAAGTGACATTATCATTAAGTGTATTTTGATTACTCAGATTGCCTTTGTTTTATGTTAAATTGTGTTTTAATTTTTGAAACTATTTAGTATGAGATACATAAACCGATGAAATCATGATGGGGGCAAATACTTACATTATTTATACGTAACTGATGTCGGTGGGTTAAACACACATACACTAAAACATATGAAAACATCAGTCAAAGAGACGGAAGTAGTATTTAAAAGTTGCCTATTCAAAGTATTTTAAACTTAACTATTTTAAATATTCTGTCATCATTACATTATTGTTAAAACAAACACTAGACCACTGACAAACGCAACTCCTGACATGCCTATAAAATGATGTTTCATCTCATTAGTAGTAAAAACACAGTCAGTGAACCAGATAATTAATGCATAATAAACAGAGTTGAATATCAAAAATAGCCACAGATAGACAGTCACTGATGTTAATGAATATAGAAATCAACAAGCTTATTGTTTTATTTGCAGACTAAAAGCTGTTTATTTGTGCACAGCATAGTTACAACAGATGTGGCTTATTTGTCACAATTGTTCATGAAAATGGACATAATATTAAATGTTACACACGATCAGTGTTAATTTTTTCACAGTTTTTATTTTAGTCTTTTGATGAAAATGTCCTTTAAAATTAGTTAATTTCATCATTTCATATTCATTAGTTTTAATCAGTTTTATTCTGAGGAAAATGACAATTATAGTCAACTAAATAAAATCTTTTATTTGACGACGATGTGCAAAATGGATTAAAAAAAATTTGTCAAACTGTAACAGACCAAACTTTAATCAAATATTTAAACATTTAGGGAAAAAATGTATAAACATTTTCTAATTTAAAAATGTATCAAACAAATCACTATACATAGCCTACTGTCCTTGTTGTGAAAAAATACTGAGCTCCTAAAATAATAATGAATACACTGAAGTATTAGCTACTTTTTAGAAGTCAGCCTACTGTACTCTGAATTCTTCATGCTTTAGAGCGGGCATTGCATAACGTGCATTGTTACTAAAACAATTCTTCTTTTTTTTTTCTCATTCACATATTTCCAAATATTTTGGCTATTCAATTAATAAGCCAATTTAATAAAACAATGAACATTAGTCAGAGATATGAAGTGGTTAATGTTTTGTAAAATTATTATTGTATAATTAATGTTTTATTTAACATCAAGGCTGTTTAACACATCCAGATATTATTTTTGTTAATATTATTATTAACTACATTGTAGCTTTTGATAATTTTAGCAAGTGAACATGACACCGAACTGATGTAAAGCATGAGAAGCAGAGTGTCCCTCTGTGCGCATTTACAGCACCATCTGCACAACGGACGGCACGAAACAAATACATTTAAGTGAAAATTCAAATGAAGAACACGATATATTAATTTGGAACTATATCAGATTGCAGGGGGATTTTTTTTAGCCCAGAGCCTCTGTTAATATCTGACCCTGGATGGAACTAGAGATGGAGATGAGAGATGTAACAGGTGTTTAAGGGTCTCTCTTCATCATGCAGCTGGTACATTACACAAAGTATTTTTGCTATTTCTGCCTTACTTGCAAATGTGCTGCATTATGAAATATGAGGAAGCGCCAAGATATGAAAGGCGTTCGCCGTCACGCATTTGCAGTGATAACAGCTTTGTTGATTATAAACCGGAACGATATAGTTTTATCACGTCGCTCGCTTATGGAGATGTGGTATAACACTATTTGCATTTCAAAGTAACAGGTTTAGAACGGTATATACATCTGTAGCATCTTAAGTTCAGTATCTATGTGACAAAGCACTTTTTCACTTTGTGCGCTCACACTTCTGACACTGCTGACATCTGCGCGAGAGAGGGAGAGATTTATTTGCGCAGCTTCTGGAATTACAGTTTGATACAAAAACAAGTTTATTGATTTGATTTGTTCATCTGTACCTATTGGTTTACTAATATAGAGACTAATTTGTAGCTGCATTGTAAAGTGAATAAAAGTGTACGGGAATTTCCCACAATATGAACATGGAAATCGCAGGAATTATTAATAATTGTGTGCAAACCATTAAAGTTGCCCTTGTTCACCTCCTTAATAATTTCATTATACAAAAAAAATAAAATAATAATTACTCTGCAATCTGCTAAATAAATGAAATGAAAAGCTGTGTCAATAGCATTTTTGTTCTTTTCACTCTTGTCATGTACTTCAAGGCGGGCCAAATCAAAGGTCATCAAGGCGGACCCTAGTTTGGGCATCTCTGCTTTAGAGAATTATTAATTTTCAGTGAAAGCAATGCGTGTAGTGTGTTTCTTACGGAAACAGTGTATTCACAACGCAAGTTACGCAACGCAAATTATGCATATTCTGACTAGCGTGTCATTTAGTTCAAGTACACTTGTTCATTCGCTTCACTGTGCAGATGTAAGTTGTTATATTACATATATGTTGTGGATATAGGCTACTATAGTGATTAAAATCATGTATAAATAGGATGCGTCTGAATGAGGTATTATATCCTGTTTTGTAGCGGTTCATTTTGCCTGTGTTCAACTCACGCAGCCCAATTATGAATAGGTTAGATGAATCTATATCTGATATCTTCTTCTATATACAGATTCTATAGACGTTTCTTCTCCTTTTTCATATTTTGCACTGTTAATATCTTGCAGTATAATTTTTAGCTCGTCATATTTTCATCAGTAGTATGCTTTAATAAAATCATTTAATTATCGTCATGATGCTCCTTTTTCATCTAGTCGTCTTTATCGTTGACTAAATAAAATAAAAAACCTTAGTCAACGAACGTTTTCGTCAGTGATTTCATTGACGAGATTAACACTGCACAAGATTAATTAAAGCAAATTTTCCCATTTAAAACAAAGCCAAATACTGCATGATACGATGTGTAGATGTTGATGTAATTTCTTCACGGAGCGCATCTGACATGCTTCCGAACGGCTAAAAGGAATTCGAGTGGCTGCTACCGAGTCCTAGTGCCTGGCCTATATACATTCTCTTTCAGTGTAACTTATATACAGATGCAACTTATCTGTTTTTTTTTTTCCTCTCAACAACGTGATTTTGACCCGATGCGACTTAAAGTCAAGTGCAGCTTTATTTCTGGAAAATACGGTACATTTAATTTCTCATACAGAAATATGAGAGTTCTGGCAAACTTGCAGTAAATTTGCCACTCATTTATATAAAAAATTTGCAGCGAATTGCAAGCTCATTTGCATGTGAAAATAGTGAGTAGGAAATTTGCAGCAAGTTTGTCAGAGCTCTCGATTTTTTTTGTAATGGTTGCTGTTGTTAAATTGTATTATATTTATCAGTATTTATATCGGCCATCATGCTCTCTATGTATCACATCGTCCACTGAAAAACTCATATCGGTCGACCACTAGCCATATGGCCCAGCCCTAGCCATAAATCATCTAAGGCCAAGCGTAAGTCAAGTTGCAAAAAAAGTTGATTGTCCTTCACTATGTTGTTGCAACTCCCAACATATTGCTGTAAATAGTTTCAGATTAAGCAACTGTCTGGTCAGTAAGTCTCTTTAGAGAATAGTTTCCAATTTAACTCTTTTCCATTATAGCCAGTAAAGGATGACCCACATTTCCATCACTTTCTGCTCAGCCAGTCTGAGAAGGTAAGGAGACATTTTGCTGGGATGCTGAATGATTTTATAGTTAGTGCAACCTTACCCCCGTCTCTTGCACATTGCACACAATGGCTTCTCTATTTCTAACCTCTGAATTATTCCCTTCCTAAACTGCTTTTGGCGATGCTGTTTGGCTGCATCTGCAGCATGGTGATTGTACTGAATTGAAGTATTGGAACACAGACAATGTTGAACTTATCGATTGATCTGAGTATGACCTGAGCTGGCATGTATTCCTCAGCTTTTAATGTTAAAAATAGTTTTTTGACTCATTTTCTACAGTCATGGTGAAAAGGTATGTCTAGGCAATGGTTGCACAGTTTGTACAAGCCAGCATGTCTAAATAATAAGGCTGGGAAATTTAACGTGTTTATTTCTGCAGTTAATAGTTGACTATTTAATGCATTAAAAAAATACTCAAATTAATGCAGTATCAGTTTTTTTGCACTTTCTGAAACTTCACTAATATTCTTCCACACTTCCTGTGGCTAAAATTAGCATAATTTCCAGGAGATATACACACTTGTCTCGACTGCACATCCTAGCACAGAAAATGATTGTGTGGAGCAGTGCACACTTATTCATTACGCGTGATGCATATCCGGGGCATAATCAACGATGTATGGAGAATGGAGACTTCACCCGCAAGTTGTGAGCCAGATGTGGGAGAGAAACGGTGAAGCTGCCATATCACTTTGCATCGCCCGAAAATGCTCACTCACTGTCATCTGAAACTGAGAGAGACCCAGCGTGCGGGTGATGGAGACTGAACTGCAGCCAGACAAAATATATATATTATTATTATTTATTTATTTTTTATCCCCTTTTCTCCCAATTTGGCTCAATTTAAATGAAAAACGTATTACCATAATAGATCACTACTGTATAGTTATGTAATATTCACTGTTATACTACTACTACAAATAATAATAAATCAATAGTAACTATTTTATTTAAGCAATATCTCACATCAGTGATGCTCTATTATGCAGCACTTTATTTGACAATCCAATGTTGTATTTAGGATTGTACTGTGAGGTTCTGTATAAAATCACCTCATTTAATAAAAATTATGAAAATTAATTGTTATACTTTCATTTATTGAAAGTGTTTTTTTTTTGTTGTTGTTGTTGTTTTTTCAATTTGGAATGCCCAATTCCCACTACTTAGGTCCTCGTGGTGGCGTGGTTACCTACCTCAATCTGGGTGGCGGAGGACAAGTCTCAGTTGCTTCCACTTCTGAGACGGTCAGTCCGCGCATCTTATCATGTGGCTCGCTGTGCATGACACCGTGGAGACTCACAGCATGAGGAGGCTCATGCTACACTCTGTGATCCACACACAACTTGCCACGCGCCCAATTGAGAGTGAGAACCACTAATTATGACCACGAGGAGGTTAACCCATGTGACTCTACCCTCCCTAGCAAACGGGCCAATTTGGTTGCTTAGGAGACCTGGCTGAAGTCACTCAGCATGCCCCGGATTCGAACTCGCGACTCCAGGGGTGGTAGTCAGCATCAATACTCGCTGAGCTACCCAGGCCCCCGACAAAATAATAGTTTTGAGATTTTAAACCTCAGCAAATTAAACTTCAGATTAAATTTGTTTTATATCTGTATGTATCTTAACTTTTAATTACAGCATGTCCACTTATTTTATTTTTACTGATACTGAACATTTTAACATGTTTATATTTAAATAATTAAAATAAATGACTAACCAATTTCTTACAAGATCTTTGAGATAAAATATTAATTAAATATGCAGTATGTATGATTATATTTTAATGTTTGTTTTTATGTACCATGATTAATCACAAAAAAATTTGCTATTTCATTAAACTTTTTAATCCATTCACAGCCCTAATAAATTATTGATTAGATTTGAAATTAAAATTGATATGGTTTGTTTCAGCCAGCAGAACAGCACGACCAAGATACTCTTGTGCTTCAGTTCAAGTGCCAATTATGCCAGTGAACTGTGTTTAAATGGCACTTTCCTCTTGACACTTTCTCGTCTGAGAAACATTTCCTTCTTGCTTGTCCTTTAGACCTTTTGCTTTCAGGCCTCACAGTCAGAAACAAATTGATCGTAATATGATTTCTTGTGAAAAGACACTAAGATTAAATGCCCAAGGCTTTCCTCAAAATTGCTTCGTCATTATGTAGGCTGTGTCAGCCACAGTTTGGCCCCGTATAAATTTCAGTTCAACTGATAGCATGTGACTGAGCCTTATAGCTTTATTTTCAGTTCCTAACACTGGCTTTGCTCCTGGCCCTTGGCTCTTGTATCAGATATGGCAGTATGAGCCGTGTAAGTGCAAACCTTACAGGAAGCCTGCAAGGCCATGAGTAACACACAGGATCATTTGTGACTGTTGGGCCAAATGGTTTCCACCTGGTTCTCTCCCCTATCTTTTTCCTCTGTGTTTTCATCCCATAGTGAATCTAGATTCCTTTTCTAACAAGACTTTATGCTCTTTAATTTAACTTTGATTTACCAAAAACTCCCCTCTCTCCTTACAGCCTGCTTCATCAATGGAGCCCATCACCAAACGCTTAAAGATTATTGAGGAGGTGAGCATTGCCTGGGAAATCATAGCTTGTGGTTTCTTCAATAACTTACTAATTAACCAGCTTGTATTCATTAATAATTGTCTGTATATCTCCTCCAAAGGACACAAGAGCAACGTCTATTCAGGCAGCAGACAGCACAGCAATCAATGGCAGCATCACACCTACAGACAAAAGGTAATATGATAGATTAATCATGTTCTTTAATGTCAAATTATTCCTTATGTTTCGGGTGGTCCAATTTAACAATTTGTGGAACTATTTTTAGCTCATTTAACAGAATTTGTGGCATAATGCTTATTACAGCAAAAACCAATCACCAATCGTCCCATGTTTATATATATATATATATATATATATATATATATATATATATATATATATATAATATAAAAATTGTGGGTACTGTAAGGCACTTTCAATGGAAGTAAAAGGGGCCAGCCCAAAAACGTTAAAATACACACTTTCATTAGTGCAGCCACAAGACATAAACTTTAGACATGTTAACATTACTTTAGTGTGATAAAATCAGGGATTTACTGATGATACAGAGTTTTACCACATTACAGGGGTTACCAGCGTCATGACAAAGAAAGTTGTGATATTGGATTAGGGCTACAACTGATTTTGATAATCGATTAATCGAATGGTTATTCAACTATTCTGTGATTATTGCATCGATTAATCATTAGCTCTTAAATTATTATTCAGCTTGTGCCCTGACTTAAGTTATATTAAATGTGCTTAATAACAATGAAGAGGACAAAATCATCTTTTAAAAAAAAACCTCTAAGTGACGTTCACTGAATTAAAGGGGACAAAAATACTTCTTAAGGTTAATGCAGTAAAGAAATTCACTGCAAAAAATCCTATTGTTATCAAGGGTTTATGTCTTGTTTTCCATTTAAAATTGTCTAAAAATAAGTTTATTTGAGAAGCAACACTCCCCTGGAGTCACGAGTTTGAATCCAGGGCGTGCTGAGTGACTCCAGCCAGGTCTCCTAAGCAACCAAATTGGCCCGTTTGCTAGGGAGGGTAGAGTCACATGGGTTAACCTCCTCGTGGTCACGATTAGAGGTTCTTGCTATCAAAGGGGTGCGTGGATCATGGAGAGTAGCATGAGCCTCCACATGCTGTGAATCTCCGCGGTGTCATGCACAGCGAGCCAAATGATAAGATGTGCGGATTGACTGTCTCAGAAGCGGAGGCAACTGAGACTTGTCCTCCGCCACCCAGATTGAGGTGAGTAAACCGCACCACCATGAGGACCTACTAAGTAGTGGGAATTGGGCATTCCAAATTGGGAGAAAAGGGGATAAAAAAAAAACAAATGACAGTATAACAATTCATCAAATGAAAGTGTAACAATTTTCATTATTTTTATTAAATTAAGTGATTTTTATACAGAACCTCACAGTACAGTCCTAAATACAACATTGGAGTTATTTTTGTCAAATAAAGTGCTGCATAATAGAGCATCACAGATGTGAGATATTGCTTAAATATAATACAGTTACTATTGATTTATTATTATTTGTAGTAGTAGTATAACAGTGAATATTATGTAACTATACAGTAGTGATCTATTTCTGTCATACTTTTTCATTTAAATTGATCTTTTATTTTGATTTTGAAGTGTTTCTGTGTCATTAGACCAAGGAGCTCTTGACATAATGACTGCAGATTCCCAATCCGGAAAAGCCGGTCGCTACGTGACCCAAAGTTATTATTAAACCACAAAAGGCTACTATTTAAATAAATAAATATGTAGTCTGTATATGACTCGTGCTAAAAAGTGAATTAGCACTTTGCCTGCTATCATCTTCTATAAACAGAGTATGCGATGCTCATAAAGGTACGAGCAGTTTGTCTCTATGCCTGCACAACACCGGCCCCACATATTCACAAGCACTCACATATAAAACACTGCACTTGCAAACTATCTATTTATCTCATTAAATCGCAGCTTTTACTGTTAAATAATCTCACTAGGACATGACGTGATTTTAATCTGTTCGCTGAATGTTTACATAATGATATTCGTTCGTCGGATGGTATCGATTTTTGGTATCAAAGCATTTTTACGAGTACAAGTACATGAGAGCGGTATCGGACCCTATTCCAATATCGGTATCGGTGCATCTCTGATTTTTAATATTATATTAAACACCTTACATACACCTTAGCCAAATACATTTAAACTCAGTTTTTCACAATTCCTGACATTTAATTGTAGAAAACATTCCCTGTCTTGGGTCAGTTAGGATCACTATTTTAAGAATTTGAAATTTCAGAATAATAGTAGAGAGAATGATTTATTTCAGCTTTTATTTCTTTCATCACATTCCCAGTATGTCAGAAGTTTACATACACTTTGTTAGTATTTGGTAGCATTGCCTTTAAAATTGTTTAGCTTGGGTCAGACGTTTTGGGTAGCCTTCCACAAGCTTCTCACAATAAGTTGCTGGAATTCTGGCCCATTCCTCCAGACAGAACTGGTGTAACTGAGTCAGGTTTGTAGGCCTCCTTGCTCGCACATGCTTTTTCAGTTCTCCCCACAAATTTTCTGTCAGATTTAGGTCAGGGCTTTGTGATGGCCACTCCAAAACCTTGACTTTGTTGTCCGTAAGCCATTTTGCCACCATTTTGGAGGTATGCTTGGGGTCATTGTCCATTTGGAAGACCCATTTGTGACCGAGCTTTAACTTCATGGTTGATGTCTTGAGATGTTGCTTCAATATATCCACATCATTTTTCATCCTCATGATGCCCTCTATTCTGTGAAGTGCACCAGTCCCTCCTGCAGCAAAGCATCCCCACAGCATGATGCTGCCACCGCCATGCTTCACGGTTGGGATGGTGTTCTTAGGCTTGAAAGCCTCACCCTTTTTCCTCCAAACATAACGATGGTCATTATGGCCAAACCAGTTCAATTTTTGTTTCATCGGACCAGAGGACATTTCTCCAGAAAGTAAGATCTTTGTCCCCGTGTGCACTTGCAAACTGTAGTGTGGCTTTTTTATGGTGGTTTTGGAGCAGTGGCTTCTTCCTTGCTGAGCAGCCTTTCAGGTTATGATGATATAGGACTTGTTTTACTGTGGATATAGATACTTGTCTACCTGTTTCCTGCAGCATCTTCACAAGGTCCTTTGCTGTTGTTCTGGGATTGATTTGCACTTTTCGCACCAAACTACGTTCATCTCTAGGAGTCAGAATGTGTCTCCTTCCTCAGCGGTATGATGGCTACATGGTCCCATGGTGTTTATACTTGCATACTATTGTTTGCACAGATGAACGTGGTACCTTCAGGCATTTGGAAATTGCTCCCAAGGATGAACCAGATTTGTGAAGTGCCACAATTTTTTTTCTGAGGTCTTGGCTGGTTTCTTTTGATTTTCCCATGATGTCAAGCAAAGAGGCACTGAGTTTGAAGGTAGGCCTTGAAATACATCCACAGGTACACCTCCAATTGACTCCAATTAGCCTTTCAGAAGCTAATTGGCTAATTCACTAAAGGCTTGACATCATTTTCTGGAATTTCCAAGCTGCTTTAAGGCACAGTTAACTTATTGTATGTAAACTTCTGACCCACTGGAATTGTGATATAGTCAATTAAAAGTGAAACAATCTGTCTGTAAACAATTGTTGGAAAAAGTACTCGTGTCATGCACAAAGTAGATTTGCCAAAACTATATTTTGCTGATATGAAATCTGTGGAGTGGTTAAAAAATGAGTTTTAATGACTTCAACCTAAGTGTATGTAAATTCTGACTTCAACTGTATACTTGTTTTCACAACAGGATAGGATTCCTTGGACTGGGACTAATGGGAAGTGGTGTGGTTTGTAATTTGTTGAAGATGGGCCATGTTGTGACAGTTTGGAATCGCACAGCAGAAAAGGTACTACCTGTGAAGTTTTAATGATGACTCTCCAAAAGTTAAACCAAGTGAATGTGGATGTTTTAAGACTTTGTGCTTGTTTTATTCTGCAGTGCGATTTGTTCATTCAGGAAGGTGCCAGATTAGGCCGAACACCCGCAGAGGTTGTGTCCATGTGTGATATCACATTTTCCTGTGTATCAGACCCCAAAGCTGCCAGAGATGTAGGTCTATGTTTTTGAAATAGTTCTCTAATGTCTACGTTGTCAGTCTGTAATGCTGCCTTTTCTTTGATTTACATGTTATTACAAATGTCTTTTCTGTTCAGCTTGTTTTAGGTCCTAGTGGAGTTCTACAGGGGATCAGACCAGGCAAATGCTATGTGGAGATGTCCACTGTTGATCCAGAAACCATCACAGAGCTTGCACAAGTAACAAGGCCTTTTTAATTCATCGTCTTAACCATTTGCAGTATCGTATTGATATAAAAGGGATAGTTCGTCCGAAAAGGAAAATTCTATCCTTTACTCATGTTGTTCCAAACCCATAAACTGATAAAGCGTCTGCCAAATGCATAATTGTAAATTGAACCTGTATTACATTTTCTTCTATGAAACACAATTAAAAGAGATGTTAGGCTGAATGTTGGTCTCAGTCACCATTTATTTTCATTACATCTTTTTCCTAACAATATAGGTGAATTGTAAACGATGCTAAAGTTTTGCATAACATCTCCTTTTGGCTTTCTCTGAAGGAAGAAAGTCATACAGGTCTGGAGCTGTCCCTTTAATAGTGGAGGAAGCACTTAACTGAAGTTCATTTGAATCTGTAGGTCATCACATCCAGAGGCGGCAGGTTTCTAGAAGCTCCAGTTTCAGGCAGCCAGCAGCTTTCCAATGATGGTATGCTGGTCATTGTTGCTGCAGGAGACCGCAGTGTTTATGAAGACTGTAGCAGCTGCTTCCAAGCAATGGGGAAGACGTCTTTCTTTATAGGTAAAAAATGTTTTAGTTATAGCATGTAGCTGTGTTCCAGGTTGATGTTTGCGCTTGAAATATAAAATTGTTCCTGGCTTATAAAGCAGGTGAAGCCGGAAATGCCGCAAGAATGATGTTGATCCTGAACATGGTTCAAGGAAGTTTCATGGCAACCATTGCAGAGGGGCTGACCTTGGCACAGGCCACTGGACAGTCACAACAAACATTTTTGGATATTCTTTGCCAGGGACAGATGGCAAGCACTTTTGTGGACCAGAAATGCCAAAGTAGGTTTCCTTTATGGTGTACTCTTAAAAGCTCCTGTTTTGTAATTGTTTGCTCATATGACGAGTTGCCATAATGTAGATCTGGATAAGTTATAATTGAATGCAGTTGATGAAAATGGTGATGAAATATGATCATCTAGAGGCATCACGGCATGATACGTTTGTACCTTTTGAAAGAATGGTTTACACTTTACGTTAAGCATAAAGTATAATGAACTAACAATGACTTTTTTTTACTGCATTAATGCCTTTGTAAGTCGGATTTTAATTGGAGTATAACGTTTTCTCGATCTGGATAGATGCATCAGTCAAATAACCAACAATGCGATGTAAACCGTGATGTATATATTTTTTTAAGATGCACCTTTATTTTGACAGAGCCAGCCACATCCGTACGCATTTCCATCAGTCGATGCAGCAACCTTATAATATGTATCTTGCTTTATATGCACTAAATATGCTTCTCTTGTGCAACGCGGATGTGCGCAGTGATTGAAGCCTGAAGTTGCACTCTGCACTATCTGTGCACGCGCATCAACCGGGCTACCCTCAAAATGCGAGCTTTGGTGACAGGCGCGCAGAGCGGCTCACATGCGTGATTAAATCGGGCTTCCCTTGATATAGTGTCGCATGCGACCACTGTACATGAGAATTTTTTCTGTTTAAAGCGCTATGGAGCAGTTCAACAAATTCAAACAGCTGCAATATTCTGAACAGCACTGATGAGGGAAAAAGAAAACCTGCCCTGCACCAGCATCAGTTACAAGACACTTCACATCAACAGCCTTAATAACACTTATCACAGTAAACTGTAACAGAATTTTTCAATACAATTGTGGAAGTTGTTGCCAAGAAAAACACTGATAGCACATACTCTGAGGTCAAACATCGGTTCATTGGCTAAGAGAAACAATTAAAGATCGTATTGTGATTAAATTGCGATTTACACCCCTAGAATTTACTTACCACAAAAGCAGTTAAAATCTTATCTATCCCCTTAAAAGCGAAACATACGATAAATGCTGTTGATGAGGGATTGCTGTGGTAGGCTAGCTTGTTCTCCCGTGTACTGTCTGTCGACGCACCGCTTATGATAACCGGACAATTCGGATGAAGTATCATTTTGTGGTCAGGGCCAGCACTAAAGCAGAACAAGAATATGTTTCAAATGGCATACTACCCTACTATTACTAATTCTGCCATACATAGATTTGTCAGAAGCAGTAAGAATAGTATGGGTTCTTTCATTTAGTCAACCTCTAACTTGCACTTTGGAAAACATTTAGTGTTATTTGAATATGTGCCTTATTCACAGCAGCACCATCTTTTGATTTTTGATAGGAGTGACAACGAGGCTGCGATGGATAGACATACAGTCTCTTCAGTGGGTTGTACAGTTGTTTAAATTGCTTTTGGATCGTTCTGCTGACGAAACATGAAAAAATATCTTTCCAAGAAATTTCAGTAGACAAAAAACTCCAGACAAGAGTTGTGGAAAATTAGATGTGATTACAAGTTCAATACAGTGAATATTATTGAGGAGACAGTAAGTGTATTCCCTGGTTTTCATTCCCATCAAAAATGGCACTGCTCTGATTAAGGTCTATATAAGGCTTTGTTTGGAAAATGTTAATAAAAACTGTTACATATTGATTTGTTTTCTTTCCTAAGAAGGAAATAAATTATTTTTAACAGGAAGGGTAGTATATAGTCAACTTACAGCACTTTCAAAATCTGCGATTAATAGGCATATTATATAATAAAATATTGATTATTGATCGGCACGTTATTTTATCGATATTTTTGAGGCATTGATATATTAACATTAGCCGACATTTAAATTAGAAGCCTAATTTGCACGCTTTCCAACTCACTCAGTTCGCCTTGTTTAATGTAGTCTGGTGTAACAGCTTTGGGGTGCCACAAAAGGGTGATAAAATATTTACTGAGAAGCAGACAAGGCACAGGTCTCACAAAAAGTTGCATTGATGCAGTTCAGGTGGCAGTTCAAATTTGTGGATGTAGTCACCATACACAAAAGTCACAAAGGTTTTTGTTCTTCAAGAATGAACAAAGTGACGTTGATGAGTTTGCAGGTTAGTGTATGAAACTGGTATAACTGTGCAAAGTGAACGATTAGAAATAGCGACATGTATTGTGTGATTTCTCTGTCTGTAGCCTTGAATAGGTGTTTCATTCAAGCTGTCAAACCACAAAAAGACATACTTGTAACTGAAAATGCATTGTGTAGGGATATATATATATATAATATATATATATATCAGGTGCATCTCAATAAATTAGAATGTCGTGGAAAAGTTCATTTATTTCAGTAATTCAACTCAAATTGTGAAACTCGTGTATTAATTAAATTCAGTGCACACAGACTGAAGTAGTTTAAGTCTTTGGTTCTTTTAATTGTGATGATTTTGGCTCACATTTAACAAAAATCCACCAATTCACTATCTCAAAAAATTAGAATACATCATAAGACCAATAAAAAAAACATTTTTAGTGAATTGTTGGCCTTCTGGAAAGTATGTTCATTTACTGTATATGTACTCAATACTTGGTAGGGGCTCCTTTTGCTTTAATTACTGCCTCAATTCGGCGTGGCATGGAGGTGATCAGTTTGTGGCACTGCTGAGGTGGTATGGAAGCCCAGGTTTCTTTGACAGTGGCCTTCAGCTCATCTGCATTTTTTGGTCTCTTGTTTGTCATTTTCCTCTTGACAATACCCCATAGATTCTCAATGGGGTTTAGGTCTGGTGAGTTTGCTGGGCAGTCAAGCACACCAACACCATGGTCATTTAACCAACTTTTGGTGCTTTTGGCAGTGTGGGCAGGTGCCAAATCCTGCTGGAAAATGAAATCAGCATCTTTAAAAAGCTGGTCAGCAGAAGGAAGCATGAAGTGCTCCAAAATTTCTTGGTAAACGGGTGCAGTGACTTTGGTTTTCAAAAAACACAATGGACCAACACCAGCAGATGACATTGCACCCCAAATCATCACAGACTGTGGAAACTTAACACTGGACTTCAAGCAACTTGGGCTATGAGCTTCTCCACCCTTCCTCCAGACTCTAGGACCTTGGTTTCCAAATGAAATACAAAACTTGCTCTCATCTGAAAAGAGGACTTTGGACCACTGGGCAACAGTCCAGTTCTTCTTCTCCTTAGCCCAAGTAAGACGCCTCTGACGTTGTCTGTGGTTCAGGAGTGGCTTAACAAGAGGAATACAACAACTGTAGCCAAATTCCTTGACATGTCTGTGTGTGGTGGCTCTTGATGCCTTGACCCCAGCCTCAGTCCATTCCTTGTGAAGTTCACCCAAATTCTTGAATCGATTTTGCTTGACAATCGTAAGGCTGCAGTTCGCTCGGTTGGTTGTGCATCTTTTTCTTCCACTCAACTTTCTGTTAACATGCTTGGATACAGCACTCTATGAACAGCCAGCTTCTTTGGCAATGAATGTTTGTGGCTTACCCTCCTTGTGAAGGGTGTCAATGATTGTCTTCTGGACAACTGTCAGATCAGCAGTCTTCCCCATGATTGTGTAGCCTAGTGAACCAAACTGAGAGACCATTTTGAAGGCTCAGGAAACCTTTGCAGGTGTTTTGAGTTGATTAGCTGATTGGCATGTCACCATATTCTAATTTTTTGAGATAGTGAATTGGTGGGTTTTTGTTAAATGTGAGCCAAAATCATCACAATTAAAAGAACCAAAGACTTAAACTACTTCAGTCTGTGTGCATTGAATTTATTTAATACACGAGTTTCACAATTTGAGCTGAATTACTGAAATAAATGAACTTTTCCACGACATTCTAATTTATTGAGATGCACCTGTGTGTGTGTGTGTATATGTGTGTATATATATATATATATATATATATATACACACACATACACACAATATATCATCCAGTAATGACTGGAGTAAATAATCTTTGTCCTTAGATAATGAATTGGGTCTAATTTAATAGAAGACTATGCAAATTAAGCTCCTTGGCGCTGCAGATTTTTAAGCAGCCTGTGGAGACTGCGAGGGGCGGTGTGTGCATACCTTCGCATCCGGTGTGTCTGATTATCATTGCGTGAAAAAGGCATCGATCATAAGCCTAGCGATTAATCCTCATTAACTATGAAAAATCATGTGACTATCTGAGATTTAAATATTTTAATCAACTGTGACAGCACTAGTTATAAAAATTCATTAGATTGACCTGTTCAATTTTCTTAGATATCTTGCAGGGCAACTTCAAACCTGATTACTACCTGAAACATATTCAGAAAGATCTGAGATTGGCCATTTCAATGGGAGATTCTGTTAATCACCCAACACCGATGGCAGCTGCTGCAAATGAGGTGAGACATCATTTGATTATAATTGGTCATTCCTATCAGTGTGTCAGATACTCAATTGATTTAATCAAACTAATGTACTTTGACTTTAAGAGATTCTGTAATGCAATTTGATCTAATCTGAACCACATGACTGATTCGAACAGTAATATGCTTTCAAAGTGATGCAAACGAACATAGAAGAGCAGTCGAGACAAAGCCTTAACTGTTTTGTCTATGAATTCATTGCAGTTTCAACTATTCAACCATTTGCTTTTAAGAAGTCATGTTTTATTTTGTATTTCTGCAGGTATACAAGAGGGCAAAAGCATTGGACCAGTCAGACAATGATATGTCTGCAGTCTACAGAGCTTATATTCACTAATTCTGTAGATGTGCTCTACATCCTGGACCACAAACCTTTTTTTTTTTTTTTCCTCTCTCTCCCCTCTGCTGATGAATTTTGTTGGGCACCAGTGATATGTTTTCCCATGTGTAATGGGATCTCTTTAGCAGTCTAATCTGAGCATTGCACTGGCTATAATATTGCTGCACGTATGCTGAATGGGACGTGATTAAACTCCCTGTGATATTGATATTTTATTTGATAGTGCGTGCAGTGTTATAACAGCATTTCATTAAGGGCTGCAGCATACAATGCAGTCTTGTTTGAGGTGACTAGGGTTTTATTTATCATTCATATTTTTACTAATGACTTCCCTGAGTGTTTTTTTTTTTTTTTTTTTTTTTACTGAAAATATGAACTTTCTGATCACAAACAGACTTGAGAAGCACGAAGAAAACAGCCACTGCATTGCCTTAATACCCATATATGATAGAAGTATTTATTTATTTTATCTCTAAAGATCATCATCCTGTCATTTGCATTTTGGCCGTTCGTTTTATCTTATTGTTTTTTGTTCATTGTTGGAGATCACCAGTTCACTAGATAGTTTTCTTTGCCTTATGAGAAATGCAGTATTTTTTTTAAATTAGAGGTTGGCTTTGTAATGATTACACATCCAGAAAATCCAGAAATGTCCCTAACATCACTCAATTAATTAACCATATGCTGAAAAGCATCCCTTAGATTACTGAAGTATTGAGTCATGACTACCAGTAATACAGTGGAACTAATTTTTTTTTTCTTTTCTTTTTTCTTTTCTTTTTTCTTTTTTTTCAGCTTGACTCAAGGTCTTTCCCTGCTTTAGATCTAGTTTTGCAGCACACACGCATCTTTCAAATGGACTTAAAAAGAAAAGAAAAAACATTTGGAATAATTTAATTTCCCTTGTACTTTATTTCATCGTTTTAAATTGGACCTCAGAATTGAAAATGTATATTTTTTGTTCTAAGTTGACAGTCAGATCAGGGTGATCTGTCACCTTATTTTTATTAAATTGTTTGCCTACTTGTTTCAAAAACGAATTGACTGTTGGCAGTCTTTGATTTAAACTTCCATTTAAAACTTATAGAAATGGAAAACAAAATTTCATGTCAAGATAAAGACATTTTATCCCTAAATTATAAATGTTGGATTTTTTTTTTTTTTTTTTTTTTTTTTTTTTGATTACATATTACAGGCCATGTATTCAGTGGCATGTTATTTGGTCATTTCGGTATTTAGTTTTAAATTAAAAACAAATACAGTTTGATTCCTTTTCTATGAACTGTTGTTCTACCAAAAGAATTTGACGCGTGATAACGGATAAAATAATTTTGTGAATTACTAAGGACCCTGTAAGATGTTGTATATATCCCCATTACAGGGTTGGGCTATTTGAATACTTGGAATAACATGCTTTCAGTTTGACTCTACTGAATTTATTAATCTGGTGTCTTAATATTGTAGGCTGTTCTTGTCTTAGCTGATGGGTTTATTTACTGTAAATTGTTTGATTTTTGTGGCTTAACAGACTTGATAATGAAATACAGACAACCTGATTCTAGTTCTGCAAGGAAGGCATTGATGTTATAATTGGAGTTTATTTATAATTTCATGTAAATGTGAAATTTTTGTTCCTTTGTTTGTGCAGTCAACTGAACCCTCTGAATAAACAAACCAAGTGTCTAAATAGCTGTGCTAATTCTTAATTTCCATATCATTACATTGCAGCTGAATGTTTTCAGAGGATTCCTCACCTGTATATTGATATTTATAAATGTCTATTTGATCAGCACTTGGATTTTTTTTAGCATGATTAATAATCAAATTAATGTAATTATCAATGCTGCAAAACAACAGCAGTACACAATACAGTATACACACAACTATAAATTAAAACTGAGTATGTCAATTACAACTGAGGCTGAGTTTGGAATGGCATACTACTGTTTCTGGCATAGTAAGGTAGTACAGCATGCCATTCCAAACTCAGCCGGAGTATAATGGCATTACCTAGCAATAAAGTAGCAATACAAATATATATATATATATATATATATATATATATACAGTACTGTGCAAAAGTCACATAAGATGTCACAAAAGCATTTGTCTTAAAATGGTTTTATATATCTCCAGCTTTAGTGTGTAAATAGGAAATATAAACTGTAAACTCCCGAACATCCTTTTGCAAATAGAATAGAAGAATAGGGAGCTCTGGAACAGATAGTATGACCCCCACAGAGCCCACCATTGAACATAGAGTCTGTCTGGGATTACATGCAGAGACCGAAGCAATTGAGAGCCTAAATAGATAGAAGAACTGTGGCGAATTCTCCAAGATGTTTGGAACATCCTATCTGCCAACAACCAAGAAAAACGGTGTCCAGGTGACCCAGGAGAATTGGTGCTGTTTTGAAGGCAAAAGTGGTCACACCAAATATTGATGTAGCTGTTTTTACATTTATTGGACTTTGTATGATGTTAATTGATAAATGAAAACTTTATGGCATTATGTTTGAAGACATCCTCACTATGCAACATTTTTCACAAGTGCCTAAAACTTTTACACAGTATTCTCTCTCTCTCTCTCTCTCTCTCTCTCTCTCTCTCTCTCTACTCTCTCTCTATATATATATAATACAACATTTAACATTTTTCTCTGGTCTTTATACACAAAAATATATTTAGCAACCTTTATATATTTTAGGAGGGGGTCTCTCACAAGGTGAATTGTCATATTTAATGGGATAGTTCACCCAAAAATGTAATCACCCTCATGCCATCCCAGATATGTATGACTTACTTTCTTCTGCTGAACACAAATGAAGATTTTTAGAAGAAATTTTTAGCTCTGTAGGTCCTCACAATGCAAGTGAATGATGACCAGACCTTTCAAGCTAAAAAAATAAATAAAAAATCACATAAAGGTACATAAAAGTAATCCATACAACTCCAGTGGTTTAATATAAACTCAGCAAAAAAAGAAACGTCCCTTTTTCAGGACACTGTATTTTAAAGATAATTTTGTAAAAATCCAAATAACTTTTCAGATCTTTATTGTAAAGGGTTTAAACAATGTTTTCCATGCTTATTCAATGAACCATAAATAATTAATGAACATGCACCTGTGGAACAGTCGTTAAGACACTAACAGCTTACAGACGGTAGGCAATTAAGGTCACAGTTATAAAAACATAGGACACAAAAGAGACCTTTCTACTGACTCTGAAAAACACCAAAAGAAAAATGTCCAGGGTCCCCTGCTCATCTGCATGTACATGCCTTAGGCATGCTGCATGGAGGCATGAGGACTGCAGATGTGGCCAGGGCAATAAATTGCAATGTCCATACTGTGAGACGCCCAAGACAGCGCTACAGTGAGACAGGAAGGACAGATGATCGTCCTCGCAGTGGCAGACCACGTGTAACAACACCTGCACAGGATCAGTACATCCGAATATCACCCCTGTGGGACAGGTACAGGATGGAAACAACAACTGCCCAAGTTACACCAGGAATGCACAATCCCTCCAACAGTGCTCAGACTGTTCGCAATAGGCTGAGAGAGGCAGGAATGAGAGCTTGTAGGCCTGTTGTAAGGCAGGTCCTTACCAGACATCACCGGTAACAATGTCGCCTATGGGTACAAACCCACCTTCGCTGGACCAGACAGGACTGACAAAAAGTGCTCTTCACTGACGAGTCACAGTTTTGTCTCACCAGGGGTGATGGCTGGACTCGCGTTTATCGTCGAAGGAATGAGCGTTACACCGAGGCCTGTACTCTGGAGCGGGATCGATTTGGAGGTGGAGGGTCCATCATGGTCTGGGGTGGTGTGTCACAGCATCATCGGACTGAGCTTGTTGTCATTGCAGGCAATCTCAATGCTGTGCGTTACAGGGAAGACATCCTCCTCCCTCATGTGGTACCCTTCCTGCAGGCTTATGCTGACATGACCCTCCAGCATGACAATGCCACCAGCCATACTGCTCGTTCAGTGTTCTGCCATGGCCAGCGAAGAGCCCGGATCTCAATCCCATTGAGCACATCTGGGACCTGTTGGATCGGAGGGTGAGGGCTAGGGCCATTCCCCCCAGAAATATCCAGGAACTTGCAAGTGCCTTGGTGGAAGAGTGGGGTAACTTCTCACAGCAAGAACTGGCAAATCTGGTGCAGTCCATGAGGAGGAGATGCGCTGCAGTACTTAATGCAGCTGGAGGCCACCCCAGATACTGACTGTTACTTTTGATTTTGGCCCCCCTTTGTTCAGGGACACATTATTCCATTTCTGTTAGTCACATGTCTGTGAAACTTGTTCAGTTTATGTCTTAGTTGTGGAATCTTTATGTTCATACAAATATTTACACATGTTAAGTTTGCTGAAAATAAAAGCAGTTGAAAGTGAGAGGACGTTTCTTTTTTTGCTGAGTTTATGTCTTCTGAAGCAATGCAGCAACTTTGGGTGAGAAACAGTCAACAATAAATAGTGCAGACCTTTTTTACTATAAATCTTCACTTTCACAATGTGAAGGCTGAAATATTGATCTGTTTCTCACCCACACCTATCATATCGCTTCTGACGACATGGATTAACCCACTGGAGTCATTTGGTTTAGTTTTAAGCTGCATTTATGTGATTTTCTTCAAAGCTTCAAAATTATGGTCACTATTAACTTGCATTGTATGGACCTACAGAGCTGAGATATTCTTAAAATCTCCATTTGTGTCATACAAATCTGGGATGGCATGAGGGTGAGTAAATGATGAGAGAATTCAGATTTTTGGGTGAACTATCCCTTTAAGGGTTCCTGCATCAAAACGTTTGAAACCCCCTGCTCTAATCCACCTGTTCTGTCAAGAAGCGAACCGTCGGTCTAAAATATTAGAGAAGACGGTGTTTGCACAATTAAATAATTTTTTTAGCTAGCAATAATTTGCTCTATAAATTTCAGTCAGGTTTCAGAGCCGGTCATAGTACAGAGTCAGCTCTGTTGAGAGTTTTAAATGATATTTTATTAGGTGTGGATTCTGGTAGTCATGTTGCTCTTCTGCTGCTGGATCTTAGTGCTGCTTTCGATATGGTCGATCATGACATTCTTATCGATCGCCTTAGAGACCAGGTTGGTATTCAGGGGTTAGCCTTGGATTGGGTCTCTTCATATCTCAAGGGTAGAACAATTTCAGTCTGTTTAGAGAACTGTTCTTCATCAGTTGTTCCTTTAACGTGTGGGGTTCCTCAGGGCTCCATCTTGGGACCTGTTTTATTCTCCCATTACATGCTTCCATTAGGAAAGATCTTTGATAAGCATGGCATACACTACCATCTGTATACTGATGACTCTCAACTTTACTTTCCTATTAAACATGGGAAGCAACCCTCTTTTGAGTCTCTGTATAAATGCATGGCCGATGTGAAATGTTGGTTGGCAAACAACTTTCTCCAATTAAACGAGGATAAGTCAGAGTTTATTATTTTTGGTCAAAGGGGATGTGGGGTAAATTTAGATGGCAACTTGTCATTGCTTCCAGGGAAAAAATGTTCCTATGTGAAAAACCTTTTATTTTTTTACACTAAGCTCAAGTTTGATTGGCAAATAAATGCTGTTGTTAAAAATAGCTTTTTCCATCTTAGATCTATAGCAAAGTCCATCCTCTCTTTTGATGATTTGGAGAAGGTTGTGCATGCCTTTGTGTCTTCTCGTCTGGACTATTGTAATGCTTTGCATATGGGTGTGAGTCAGGCCTCTATCTCTCGCCTGCAGCTGGTCCAGAATTCAGCTGCTAGGCTTTTAACTGGAACCAGGAAAGAGACCATATTACCTCAGGATTGACTTCCCTACATTGGTTACCGATCCAATACAGAATCCAGTACAAAGTGTTGCTACATGTATTTAAGGCTCTCCGTGGTCTTGCACCAGAGTACATCTCTGATTTAATAAGTTTGCATCAACCTTCAAGGTCTCTCCGCTCTGGTGATCAACTGTGTCTGCCGGTTCTTCGATCTTGCCTTAAAACTCAAAGTGATAGAGCTTTTGCGGTGGCAGCCCCTAGACTTTGGAACTAGCTTCCGTTGGCCATGAAATTATCTCCATCTCTAGTGTCTTTCCAGGGGGCCTTAAAAACGTATTTATTTTCCTTAGCTTTTAATTTATTGCATTATAAATTGTACTATGTCAATTCCTCTTATTTTGTCTTTGTCGGTTTTAAATGCTTGTTGTATTCTTAAGCTGTATGTATGTGATTTTAATTTTTGTAACTTCATGTACAGCACTTTGGTACCCAGTGCAGTTTTTGAAAGTGCTCTTTAAATAAAACTGAGCTGAGTTGAGTTGAGTTTAGTTGAGCTGGGCTCGGGAAAGTCTCGCAGAAATCCTTCACCGACTCCAACCCCTAAACTAAAACCCTATTTTTACACATTACCAGGGGGTCAGGAATTGGCTGGTTAGCAGGTCCCTTTTAGCACCTGCTGGTAGATGGTGGAACTACATCACCCGATGGCAAAAAGCATATTTCTCCACAGATAGCCATACAAAAGTAGCCGTGATTTATGACGAAATATAAAAAAAAATTAATAAATCCAAGAACCATTTCACTTTAAATTATTTCATTGCATTATAGCACATCGTCATCCGGTGACGGATTGTTTTTGAAGGGCTATTAAAAGCGTGAAAGTGATTTATATTTTTCCCTATCTATTGCCATTGACGAGTGATCAGTCACATGAAGCTCGAATCCCAGAACTGAGCGCCCATGAGCAAAGATGGTAACCTCAATTTCTCTAGCTTTCTGGGAACCCTGCGCTAGCTGAGCACAGTCATAGAGATGAATGGGGATGCTAACGGATAGCTCTCCTATTTTATAGCTCCACGCACATTACCCTAATCTTAGTTACAGCAAACGCGTCTCTCGCGAGACTTTCCAAGCCTGACGGTTCCCTTTTAGACACGACTCTGGGAACCAACCAGATAATCATCTAACCCCGGACGATTTTAATGTTACACACAAACCAAAACTCGGGGCAGGGAGGCGGTGTCAAGCCTAATTGTTTATGTGTGATCGCCTCAGCAGTCACACCAAATAGCGGGCTGGTTAGGTCATTTCCAACAGAGTTCAGAGAGTCGAAAGGTAATGCTCAGTGCAGACCGATCTGAACTAGCGAAGATGACCGCAGCGAGTCAAGCGGAGAGGACTGTGCTGGTAAGAGATTTGTACGTGTTTATTACATGTACCAGAGATTCTTGACACACAAATGCGAGGTCATTAATATTTAACAGTAATAGACAGTAATATTTGTGGTGCATTGCAGTTGCAATTGTGTACCGATTTAATTAGCAGGCTAACTGATGAAAGCAATTTTGCAACCAGCTGGTGGGACAAAGTTCAAATTCATCCTAGTGCTTAGAAATGGTTAAACAATTTAATCTAAACAGTGATTTGACTTGCCTTATCAATGCTCTGTTCAGTTGTAATGCATTCATGACAGTGTGGTGTTGCAATCAGCTATTGACCATTGGTTCCCATTGTGCATTAATCCTAGTAATGCACCATGTTGATCATAATAATTAAGCATTTTAGAGCAAGTTTTTGAACCAGGTTGTTGTGTTTTTATAGGAGGAAGAATTTAATTGGCTGCTGAAAGAAGAGGTGCATGCAGTGCTGAAACAGCTGCAGGACATTTTGAAGGTAGTTTCATTTGTCGTATATCTAATAAATGGCTTAATACACCTAAATTCTATATTGTGGATCTGCCAGTTGCATTACTAACAGAGTTTGTGTGATTTTACCAAAGGAGGCATCAAGGCGTTTTTCAGTGCCATCAACAGGTCTGGAAGGACAACTGAAACAAGAGAATTTTATTCTGGGCAGCTCCACGTAAGTGTCATAATATAAGATCACTCTGCATTTTTAAAACTGAATGTAAACATTATGCAGAATATAGCTAGATGCAGCAGTGTATTGCCACTTATTATGATTTTATGACATTAAAGATGTGTACAATGCAGCATAGAAATGCTTTTATTTAATAATACCCATTCACATTTGATTAGGATGGACCAGGTTAAAGGGGTTTTGACACTACAAGGAGACGCTCTGACTCAGACTGTAAGTACGTTTGACAACGTCATAAAAATGTACTCGACATTCTGAACTAAAATGCAGCATTATATCAGCTCGGATGTAATGCAATATAATAAAAATTACAAATTATGTTGCCTACATAAAATGGACAGATTAAAATATTTCATTTTTCCTTGCAGGATATTAATATCAAAGTTGTTAAAAGCAGTCAAGTCATGCATTTTGCATTCCGGGACGATAAACAGTGGAAATTGCAGCAGGTAATTTTTCTTTCTTTCTCTAATTTCAGCCATTTAGTGTGAACCGATCAAAACAAGATAATTGCATTGCTTTGTTTGCAGTGGTTTGATATTATTATTTTTTATCAATAGAGATGAAAAAACACTCTGCTTCTCCACAGATCCAGGATGCCCGAAACCATGTGAATCAGGCCCTCCAGTTACTAAGCAGCCGTGATGAGAGCTATCACTTTAAAACTGGGGCTGAAGTTAATAAGGTTTGTCATCGCTAATAAAAGCTCTGGTTGCTCAATTAGGTGTGGAACAAATAAATATTTGAGAAAGCTAAATGCCCTGTTTAAAAAAAAATTTGTGCACTTATGTAGTTCTTGTTTGTACAATGTACTCTTCCATGAAACATGTGAAGTACTGTAGGCTATTCAAGCTTAGGTGCCTTTTTTCAAATCTGTTACATTGACGATTTGAAGATGAGCTGTAGACAATATAAGGATACCCCAAACAGCTATAACTGATATAGGGGTGTTTTTTACTTTCTTTCTGCCCTTAATAGATGCCATTACTTTTATTTCAGCTTATGGATGCAGTGATGCTTCAGCTGACCCGAGCACGTAATAGACTCACTACCCCAGCCAGCATGACTCTTTCTGAGCTTGCATCTAGTGGATTAATGGTTAGTATGTGGAACTTCTTTTAGGGCTGTTCGGTCTTTATAATTGTTGGTCTAGGCATTTGCATCAGACGGATATCTTGGGCCATAGTTTCACGTCTCACCGTTTTACAGCGTCTCATGCCATGAGCATTGTGTTTTCTAAACCGCTTTTCAAGTTGAAAGGAGTTCAGCTTTTAAAAACGTCTCTCAAGCATTCTGTTGCATTCCGCTTTACTATTTTTTAATGCAAAAATGCAAAAGAATTTCAATTGAACATTTTTAAGAATTATTTGTGTGCTGTTATTATTATTACTAATAATAATAATAACTTTATATAGCACCTTTTAGCAATATAGCACAAAGTGCTTTACAAATTGTAAAATCAAAACACACTCACTAAAACATAGGTACGAGACTTAAAAACAGACACTGATTCAGCAGATCTAATATCCCAGGGCAGGCTGTTCCATAATCATGGGGCTTCACTACAAATGCTCCATCACCCTTTATTTTGCATCTGGATCTTGGAACAGCCAACATTTCATGACAAGAAGATCTAAGAGGTCTAACTGTTTCATAAGGTCTTAAAAGTTCTGCTAAATAATCTGGCACCAACCCATGTAATTTGTAACCAATGCAAAGAAGCTAAAACTGGAGTAATAGTATTAAAAGACCTAGTTTGTGACAAAAGTCTAGCTGCAGTATTTTGCACTGATTGTTGCCGTGCTAAAGTGCATTGATTTAAAGTTGAAAACTGTGCATTACAATAATCTAGGTGAGACAAAATAATAGCATGAAAAATCTTCTCTTTATGCCAAAAACTCATAACCTGTCTCAACTTGGAAATGATCCTTAACTAATAAAAACAAGACTGAACTAACTTCCTGACATGATATTCAAAATTTAAATTTGTGTCAAAATAGACACCCAATTTTTTCACCACCTGCTGAATATTCAGGACCACTTGATTAAGTGCTAACTCAATCTGATTCTTTTTAAAACCATGACCGATTATGACAACCTCTGTTTTATTTGAATTTAACTGCAGAAAATGACATGCCATCCAAGTTTTTAAATCTACTATACACTCTTGAAGAACATGTAAGTTATTCAGATCATTGGGATCCAACGACAAATATAACTTTTTAGGTAATCTGCATAGCAATGAAAATTAATGTTGTGTTTTCGAATCACAGAACCAAGAGGTAGTAACATACTGTGCATTCAGAAAGAATTCAGACCCCTTCGTTTTTTTTCACATTTTGTTATGTTGCAGCCTTGTGCTAAAATGCTTTAGATTATTACTTTTTTTTCACATCAATCTACACGCCATACCCCATAATGACAAACAAAAACAGATTTTTGATAACTTTGAAAATGTATGAAAAATAAACAACTGAAATATCACATTGACATAAGTATTCAGACCCTTAATTTAGTCCTTAGTTGAAGCACCTTCGGCAGCGATTACAGCCTCAAGTCTTTTTGGGTATGATGCAACACGCTTTGCACACCTGGATTTGGGGATTTTCTGCCATTCTTCTCTGCAGATCCTCTCAAGCTCTGTCAGGTTGTATGGGGACCGTCAGTGGACAGCCATTTTCAGATCTCTCCAGAGATGTTCAATCGGGTTCAAGTCTGGGCTCTGGCTGGGCCACTCAAGGACATTCACAGAGTTGTCACTAAGCCACTCTTGCATTGTCTTGGCTGTGTGCTTAGGGTCATTGTCCTGTTGGAAGGTGAACCTTCGGCCGAGTCTGAGGTCCTGAGCGCTCTGGAGCAGGTTTTCATTAAGGATATTTCTGTATTTTTCTGAGTTCAGCTTTCCTTCAACCCTGACTAGTCCCCCAGTCCCTGCCTCTGAAAAACACCCCCACTGCGTGATGCTACCACCACCATGCTTCACTGTTGGGATGGTATTGTGCAAGTGATGAGCGGTGCCTGGTTTCCATAAGACACTACAAATTTCCTATTTGACAAATAGGAAATAAACCAGTCTAAATCCACCCCAGATATTCCCACCCAACTCTTTAATCTATCAATCAAAATTTAATGATCAGATATATCAAACGCTGCAGTTAAACAAAGCAACACTGAAATGGAGCACTCTCAAGCACCCTCCGCCATCAATAGTCATTGGTCACCTTAAGAAGGGCAGTTGCTGTACTGTGATTTTTCTCTAAAAGCTGTCTGAAATTTTTCTAAAATATTGTTATTCTTCTACCTCCAACAGTTGCTTCACTACTGCTTTCTCTATAATCTGTTGTGTTCTAACTGTGATTATTTCTGGTTCCTTTTAGAAAATGTTTACACCTCCAATGCCTGGGGATGTGATAGTGAACTTCTATATCAATCTCAGCAAACTGTGTCTGACAGTGTACCAACTGCATGTGCTGCAGCCTAACACTACCAAGGTATCACCATGTTTAAATCTGTTCAATCTAGCATCTTCTTTTAGTTTAGTTCACACTTTATTATCCATGCAATTTGCCATAGAATGGAAATGTGCCTTACATAGACAAACATATTCAATAAATGCACATTAAATGTAAATGTGCATTAGTAAGCATTAAACAAAGGTAGACATGTAAAATAGGATAACAATAAACTTTTAAAATGGCAAAATTAAACCAAAACATCATGGAAAAAAGGGGTAACTGTACTTAAAAAGCAAAACAAAAAATACCAGTCAAGCTTAATTACCATGAATGGATGCACTTTAAAATGCAGATTAATTTGTTTCTTCATTAGAACTTCAAATCTGCAGGAAGTTCAGTGCTGCATAATCCAGGGGCGATGTTGTAAGTGCCCACATTTCCTGTTTTCATGTTGCAACTCCAACAGTCATGACATATGTGTCCTTTTACTGTTTTTAAACGGTCTGTTTGGCCGAAGTGCGTGAAATCAGTTTGTCTCGTAATTTTCTTTACCCTTTAGTGAATACAACAACACTAAGTTTGAGATCAGCCATGTCCATAAGGTGGAATGTGTGGTTCCCTGGCTGAATGACACTCTGGTGTTTTTCACCATTTCCCTGCAGCTCTGTCAACAGCTCAAAGATAAGGTGGGTGTGGTATGTTCAGATGGTCACTCTCTTAACATCAAAAATTAACTTGTTTTGTTTAGAGCCTTTTAGATTGTTTTGCAACCTAATGGTGTTATCAGATGGTACAGAACTGTTCATAATATAAAATACATTTAAAAAGAAACAGTTAAGAGATAATGTACAGTCAGCCATTCATTATCGCAAAAAAACCCATGTAAAGCGGAGTGGTGTTGTATTATCCTGACAGGGTTTATTTTATGATAATGACTGACTGAAATGTTATCACACATACTACATAGCTTCATACCAATTAATCAATTAAATGGGTAGGAAATATTGATTTGAGTTAAAATTGTTTTATTATGTGAGATGAAAGGGACTGCAGAGTGCTTTAACCTCTTCAACTCTGCAGACTCGCCGGCGTGTCCAAAAGTGGGGGGCACTATGTCGCAGAAAAAGTTTACACTTAAAATGTTCGAGTCTCCGAATACATAAATCGGGCACATGTGGTATTGTTTAAAAGCATTGAATCTGAACTTTTGACCACTCACAGGTAAAGTGAATAACATTGATCATCTCCTAACAAGGCCACATGAATGGCAAAAATCCTGCCAAAAAATGGGAGGATCTCAGCTTTCTAATGACACCTAGATTGAGCTTCTAGTCCACTCAGAGTCTGAGATATTCAATGAAACAATGGAGGTGCTGCATAAACTGAAAATTAGACTGAATGTCTATGGACGAGCACATCTGCGAGGGCTACAATTTGTTAGAGCACCACCTACATTTCAGATTTGCAAGGTGATAGTGGAAAAAATATTTTTTGTAGTACTTGCTGCCATCTAGTAGAACAAAATATGATTTTATTTGGAGGGAGATGGAGTGAACAGTACCAGAATTACATGCTTACAAAGTTGACAACAACACAAAAAATATATATTTTTTATTTTTATTTTTATTCTATTCATCATAGAATTGTAAACATACAATATTATTTATGAATAATTGGAGTCTTTTTTTTTTTAAGGGTGGTTCTGAAAAAAATGAGACAAATTTTTGGCAATTAGTCTACAATATATGTAAATGGTGAGCTTTTAAATATGTGTGAAAATTTGCAGGCGGCAGCCCAAAAATGCACCAGAGCTGAAGAAGTTAAGAGATTTAACTAGCACAGTGCAGGAAATTGGTTGCCAGGGACAACAGTCAAATATACATTTTGGCAGTCATTATACAAAAATATTTGATTGCATAATGCTGTGATTGACCAATCAGAAACTAGTATTTCATAGAGCCATGTAAAAAAAAATATATATATATAAAAAAATATATATAGACATAAACTGGTCCTTTCAGGTCATTCAAAACTGATTTTTTTTTTACAATAGAAGATGAACTTACATGGTCATTTCTTTTTATTTGCAGATTTCTGTCTTCTCTAGTTTCTGGAACTAGACCCTTTTAAGCTATATCCGACCAAAGCTCCTTTGCAATGAAATGATTATAAAATGAAATAATTACTATACTTTAGGATGCACTAGGAACAAAATAATTCAGAGAACAAGTTACATAAAGTAATTCCCTTTACTATAGGACTATGTATTGTTTATTCATGTGAGGCATACAAAGTTTATTGTACAGTATGTGTACTGCAGCAGTGATATTGTGCTATGTAAAATGTGCTGAATCCATTCATTTGAAACAGGCTTGTCAGATGAAGGTATTCAGTGACATTTATTCCTTTATGTGTTCATGCAGTATTTGTCATTGTTGTCAGTGTTGATCTGTTTGTCAGTAATCTTGCCTATATTTAAGCTAACCATAGGCCTAGACTTTAGAATGGAAATGCTACTAAATACATGATGCTTGGAATTCTTAGTTCTCGTTTGTCACAAAGACTGTGAAATATTCCATTCTATTTAATGAGACCTCTTCAAATCACCAGTGTTTTTGCCTTTTAGTTCGTGGGGGTGTTTAACACTTGAACACTTTGGAGGGATAGACATTATATCAGGGACTCTCCCACGGTGAAACAAAGTAAAAACATTAACATTATTGTGCACAAATGAACTACAGTATATTTGCCAATGTAACTGAACTGTGGTATAATTCTAGTAGAAGAACTCCGCTGATTAATAACACTAAATGACATATAACAATTAATGGTGTGAGGGCTTTCATATTATCATTCCATTAAAATACTTATTCCTGAGGATGTTGTGATTAGGGAATCGAGTTTGCCATTTCTAATGAGCATCATTCCATGATGAATTTTTTTTTTCACTCAATAGTTCTGATTCTTGTAACTTAAGATCGTTCAATGTTTGTGATTGTTACAGAAAGGTTTTCTCTGTTCATTTACTCTATTCTCAGCTTTGTCTGTTTATTTATTGGTAATTTTTATTTATTCCATGCACTTAATTTGTGTCCTCAATGACAGTATGTTAATTTGAATACTGATTAAAATGTTTAAATAAATATATATATATATTTTCATGGTATGTTTCATGGTTAATATTGAATATTCTGTGCAATAAACGTACCTTATGAACACTATCTTGCAAGTGTCCCATTTTTCAAATGGTTTAGACCAAATTAACTGACCAGTGCTACCATCTATTATAGTACACTGGAATTATATACAGGAAATGGTAGATTTGATTTGTAATGTTTATTTATTTATGGTATGTGTATGCATATGTCCAATTAAAATAATTTATTTCAAACAGACTTCCAGCATTTCAGAATTTTATTTGTTAACTTTATACAACTTTTTCCAAATAATAGATCAGATAAAGCATTATTTCAAACATGTTCTGCTATTTAAAATTTATAAAAAGTCTTATCAGTGATGTGAACTATTCAAATTATTTTTTCATTTTTAGTTTAATCAAAAGCATGAAAATTCTTCTCAAAGTGCTCAAGTTCTGTTTTTTACAATTATAGATCAGTCAACCATTCAAAAAGGTCAAAGAAATCCATTGAAAATACTTCAATCTTAGGTTTAAGGTGTAGGCTAACTGGCATCTGGGATAACCAGCTGTCACAGTCATTTTCCAGATTACCAGATTAAACATAGGCCTACTCTTTAAAAACTACAAAAACATGTGAAATGTCAATGGAGATTGTTTGCTCCATCCAGGAAAATTCCAAATCCTTGAAATATTTTCATAAAGCATCTTCATTGAATGCCAGAAAATATCCCATGTGTCAGAAGTCATTTTTATTACAAACTAGTCCAGATAAATGTCTTAAAAGAGAAAGCATTTCTTTTTTTATAGAACATGTCCCATCTATTGTACTAATTCTGGTATCTGTAATGGATGTTGCAACTTCAGTTCAATATTTTGCTTTTATCATCCCTATAAGGAAGCATTTACCTCAGAAAGTCTTTTCATTTCCCTGTTTGAGTATTAATAATTGATATATATATATATATATATATATATATATAAATAAATTAGATTCACACGATCTATTATGTTGTAGCTGATTTGTGTGTAGTGGAGACTATATTTCTGGAGGATTACGGCTCCATTGCCATGTTGTCGATGCCCACCTTCTGTCTCCTTGGCTGTGAGGTGGAAACAATATATACATTTCATGAGAGTGGTTTTTTTATTATTATTATTATTAATCTTGTGAAATTATACCAGTAGTATTTTAAACACCTTTTCATCACAGCAACAGCAGCAACAGCAGCGGATGAGAACCAAGATAACCAGCAAGAGGACCATACCTGTGACGAGGAACAAAACATTTAGTGTACTGTTGTTTACCATGCTTAATCACTTCTCTTACTTTCTTATTCTTGCTTTATTATACATTATAGCTTACCTATAAAGATGAAGAAAACCGCAAAGGAGGCAATGTCCCAGTCTGACTGAAACATCTGCTTTGATTGCAGTCTTGAGACCACATCATTGAACTGGTTCTCAAAATCCTGTTGAACGCTCTTTTCCATGGCTTCAGTAAGAAGATTCAAGTACTCTGTTGGAATGAATTAATTACATGCTGTTGACAAATATTTGGAACATAGAAACTACATATATAACTTAAAACCTGTTCAATAGACAAATTTACTCAAATGAGAGAGATCCAGAGTAAACAAGGAAGTATTTGTATTTGATTGACTCAAAGTCCTCTAAAGAACGAAAAGGAGAGTAACTTAATGATGAACAACAACAAGAACCCTTGAAATAGCATATATTATATTTAAACTTTAGGAAAAAGTATTCTGGATTTAGATAACCAACTTGGAAACCAGAAAAAACTACATGTTTCCAGGTAACACGCCATTGCTGTACTCATTTACAGGTTTATACAGTGAATGAGATATACTATGAGCTTTAAATTCATACTGATCTCTTTTTAGAAAGACTTTTTAAATAAGTTTCGTTTCCTTTTAACACAACCTTATACTTGCGAAAATTAAGAAAAGTATAAGATTCAGATCCCCCTCGTGTGAACTGCTGCTCGTTCGTAAATGAATCTATATTATTTTAATTTTATGTCATACATTTTTAATGTATCTTTCAAACGCATATTTCGATCACTCACCTGTTGTGCTCACTGTTGTTTTTCTTATTTCCGGGTTACTTACTGCGCTACATCTGTCGCCGAGGAGCCTAAATTGAACAGATCACGAGGTCTGCGGAAGAGCAAAGAGTGTGTAATGAATAAGCATAAAGTAACTATAAATCCAATGCCAGGTCAAAGGCCTTTAATGTTGACTTCAGTCATAATAACCTTGAATAATAACTACACAGAGCCCAACATTCTCAATTTTTAAACAAGTGACAGGGGTAATACGTAGTCGCTACTCCACACCCTAACTAAATGCGTATTCTCAAGTCATATTTGCATTGCATTCACCGCTTCTGCCCAAAGTTCCTTTCAAGGCAAGTCAGTTCACTTGGCGGCCATCATTGGAACGCTCCCGGGCATGGTCTGCATCTCTACTGCATCTATGTAGCCTAAACAAGCAACATAAAGAGCAGAACTCTTCTATATAGTTCAGCCTACAAGCTTGGCATAAAACAGTACAAGCGGCGGTCCCATAGACATTCTATGGGTGGTACAATGACAAGGAATGTATGGATGTCTATGGAGGAGATTCTTCAGTGTGCTGAATAAACTGCTTTTGTGAGGAAACAACTCATCATTTAACGAATTGACCGCCTGTCTGCTAATCTTCAACATATTTTACACTAAACAACCCTTTTGGAATGAACTATGTGAGGAGTTTAATATTATAAAATACTTGTTTTATCAGAGAAGACAAAGACAATTTTGCGACAAGTAGGTGTTAGTTTACGGCTCTCCCTATTCAATTGTATGGTATCCGTAAATGGTGACTTTCTGTCGTAACACAGTAGTAGACCATTACACTCTCTAAAATGGTAAAAGCGCGGAGAATATCTAATAAGAGCACAGCTCCAATCTACTTTAATTGGGAAAGACCGAAATCACCAAAACGGTTGGTCAAGATTACGACTGAAGAATATATTTCTAATCAGTAGTCAAATCTGACAACAATGTTATCATAAATTGCGCTTTAAAAAAAAAAAAATAGGGTGTTTTCAGACTAAAACACCCTACTTTTCAGGCTGGTTCAGCTTATGCGCAAGAGCGTTCTCGAGCTGAGTGACAAACGATGTCTGTATCTAACAGGTAATTGGCTCTTTTGCCTGTAAGGCGGGACTTCCTTTTTTACATCCGTTGGGCGTTCACATTTCTTCCATTTATTTTAATACTAGTGGTCTGTATCGGCGTTAAGTAGTCTCTATCTGTGTCTCGTTTGGAAGGCTGCGTGCTAGGTAGGATGCGTCCTTGAAGGCTCCAGTATACCGAGTGTCCTCCTTTAAACACAGTCTTTTTTTTTTTTTTTTTTTTTTATTCATGCAAAACTGAGCTTTATTTTTATAACAAAAATTGTTGAGATTGTATCAACAAGTACAGAACAACAAGAGCAGGAAAAAAAAAAAGAAAAAAAAAGGAAGACATCATAAATGTAATAATAAAAAAAAATAATAAAAAGCCAGAGGAAAAAAAAATAATAATAATAAAAAAAAAACATCTATACAAGGTTAAACATTGAAAGCATTTTTTGACTTTTCAAAGATTTTTCTTTTTTTATGCCCATCAAAGACAAAACCTAGGAGTTATAGTCTACCAGAAAAATTGACAATAACGGATTCTTACCCAAAAATGTGCATTTGTGTATGAAAAATTTACCAAGTATAATAAAAAGATTAACAATATACTGGTTATGAGAATTTGAGTTGTTATAAAGAAAAATAATAATAATCCTTTAAACAAGCCTCGTTTAAACGAGACGGCCTTCGTCGGACAAATGGAAACAGAACGTAACATGGTTGCTATGACAGCACGCCACTCTTTAACAAGCGCGAGCGCTGAGTCCCTTTAGAAGGGAATGTATGAGGTACATTTTAGGAGAGTTATAATGTTGTGAAGAGAAAAGAAAATAGATTTTACAGGTGTACTTTTAGTCTAATACTTTATTTTAATTATACATTAATATAATTATACATATTATATACTCTGCACCCATCTACTGAGGTACTTCAACTTGGGAATTAACATTACTTGCGTTTGAACATCATATATATATATATATATATATTTGTTAGACTTTTCGTTGAAGCAAAGAATTGTGGTTTGTGAGTGCCCACGAAGCATACGCCTCATGCATCCTCCGAATTCCCGTGAAAGAGGGTCGCATTCAAAGTGTCCTACTCGCTTTATTTATTTATTTTTATTTTTTTTTAAACATGTATTATACATAGAACAAT
Organism: Myxocyprinus asiaticus; assembly: GCF_019703515.2. NCBI lineage: Eukaryota > Metazoa > Chordata > Actinopteri > Cypriniformes > Catostomidae > Myxocyprinus > Myxocyprinus asiaticus. Next base: position 26,082,776 of record NC_059357.1, on the reverse strand, counting down.
GGTCCATGCCAAGGGAACCACATCACATCAGCCAAATAATATCATAACCAAATATAATATCTTGCCAAAAACAAAAAAGTAAAAATCAAGCAAGAGACAAAAAAAAAAAAAAAAAAAAAAAGCAAATAAATAACAAGATACACACAGCACCCACACAAGTCATCTATGCCTGGAACCCAAAACATTAATAAGGAAATAATCAATTACCCAAAAACACCAAAATGTAAGTACACGTTCCAGGTCTTAATAGCTTTTTTTTTTTTTTTTTTTTTTTTTTTTTATAGAGGAGGTGGACAGAGATTTAATATAAATCTCAGTATCTCTTTGAAAATAAGAGAAAATGAGTTTAATATTTAATACCTTACATTTATGGATAAAGTACTTAGCAAGTAGAATAATTAAATTTCATAGAAAATACTCACTTTCAAATAGTTTTTCGAGAGTGACAAACCCAAAAAGCACATTCTTAAAGCAAAGCTGTATGTCTTTATGTATGAAATCCACACAGAATTGACAAATGTCCTGCCAAAATTTTCTTGTGTAATCACAATACCAAAAAAGATGGAAAAGAGTCTCTGGATGAGAATCATAAAAAGAGCAATTTGTTTCAATAGTCAGTTTGAATCTTGACATAAGAAAAGTTTTAGTTTGATAGTAGCAGTGAAGGAGTTTGAAAGAAACCTCTTTGACCTTATTCACCAGCAGATACTTACTAGGAAGAGACCAAACCCTTTTCCACAAAATATTTTTCACTGACCTATTCCACTTTGCAATTACCTGAGGAGTAGAAACACAGTCGTTTTGGAATAGGGCATGTACATTTCTATTATCTTTTGACGTGGGAGATTTAAAACATATTATGCCTAATTGTGTATCAGTTGGGTCTGGAAGAGTTTTCTCTGAGCTAAGCTGGGCATTATTAATACCTTTAAACAACATGATGACACCATCAGGAATAGCATCGAGTACGATTGCAAACTGTTTGGGAGTAATAGGAATAATATAGTCAGAGAGAAATTCTTGGAATGTGAATAACTGGCCTTCCTTGTTGAATAATTGACTCACCAGATTGATCCCATTCTTTGACCAGTTTTCAAAGAATAAAGACTTACTAGTCCATGTCCTTATTAGTCCATATACAATAATTAATCGGAGAGAAATTATGCTTAAAAATCATGGACCATGCCAACAGTGCTTGCTTGTGGAAGTTAGAAAGAGTGACAGGGATCTTGTCTATGTTGAAGTTGCATAACAATACAAATTTTAGACCTCCCAGCTGGGAGAAGACACATTCAGGTATAAAATTCCAAATATTGGATGGACTTATTAAGTGATTTCTTACCCAATTAATTTAAAAAGTATTATTTAGAATTGCAAAGTCAACAAAGTCAAGACCCCTGTTATAATAGCTATTTGACAGAATAGATTTTTTGACATAATGCGTCTTATACAAAATTATACAGTAACCGATCAATCTTCTTACACAGAGTCCTATCAAGGTCTAAGGAAATGGCTGCATATGTTAGTCGTGAAATACCTTCCATTTAGAGAGGAGAATCCTACCCTTTAAAGGTAAGTCTCTTTGAAGCTACTGATTGAGTCTTCCTCTATGATTGGCAACATTTTTTATTCACATCTAGTTTTCTGATTTTTTGAAATGATTATACCAAGGTAGGTAACAGTCTCATTAACTGGGATATTACAAATATTTGAGACAGTACTTTGTTTAATAGGCATTAATTCACATTTGAGCACATTGAGATAAATCCCAGAAGCATTAGAAAACTTTTAATAGTGTCAAGGGCTAAGGAGATTTGGTCTAAATTTTTAAGAAAGAGTAGTATCGTCAGCCAATTGGCTGATGATGATTTCTTTTCTCACGACTGTAACTCCTTTCAAGGAACTATTTTTAATATGACTAGCTAACAGTTGAGTGGTTAAAATGAACAGGTATGGTGAAACAGGGCAACCTTGACGTATTCCTCACTTTAATACAAATCTAGGAGAGGTGCCATGTTTAAGTATTATAGAAAAATTATTACAAAATTCGATTGTCATGTTCAATCGAATCAAAGGCTTTATAAAACTCCAGAAATAAAATGTAGCCATCAACATTCACTAAGTCTGAGTAATCTAAAAGATCAAGTACCAACCGAATATTGTTTGAAATGTGTCTCTCTTTCATAAACCCAGATTGAGTTTCATCTATTACGTCCTCAAGAATGGTTTTTAAACATTTAGCAAAGATTGTTGCAATAATTTTGTAATCACAATTTAGAAGACTAATCAGACGGCAATTGTCTATTAGTAATAAGTCTTTCTTAGGTTTAGGAATAAGAGTTATTAAGCTTTGCGTTAAGGTAGAAGGGAGAGCACCTTCACGAATACTTACCTCTAACAGAAAAGGAGCCAATTCTTTTGCAAAGGTCTGATAAAATTCTGATGTAATCCCATCTATACCTGGTGATTTATTACTCTTTAAATGTTTGATCGATTCAAGGACCTCTTTCAATGTAATAGGGCTGTCACAAAAAATCTTATCACAGGCACTAATACATTTAATGTTACTTACAGTGTCCATGAAAGGTTTAGCACTGTCATTGCAAAATTGACTGCTATAAAGATTTATATAGAACTCTAAACAATATTTAGCAATCTCTTTTGGGTCATCAGTGACAGAATGACCTATTCTCAATTGATCAATGATGTTTTTGGATAGAGATTTTTCTAGTCTAAAGAAGTAGGCCGAATTCTGTTCTCCTTCTTCTAGCCAGCGTCTCCTGGATCTTACAAAGTCACCTTCAGCTTTTGACTTATATATCTAATTTACGCTGATATTCAGAAAGAGTATTCTTTTCAACCTCAGATAAGTGGTCAGGGTGTTTAGACGACAAGGCTGCAATAGTAGAAATAGTGTTCTCTTCTTGTGCTCTTTTAAGTTTTGCAATATCACTACAATACTTTCTAAAAAAACTTGCCTATTTCAAATTAAAAAAATTTCCATTGTTTACCATAAACCTGTTCTGCTTTGGCTTTAGTCCAAAAGATTTGAATCTGCTTCTTTACCTCTGAAATAACTATATCATGTTCCAGTACCGAACTATTGAGTTTTCAATATGAATTTTGTAATTTATCAGAAGGTATTGACAATAAATCAATATTAATTTGTATCGCTTTGTGATCAGTAAGAGGGGTAGATAAAACAGCAACACTTAAGTGGCCTTCAAGCATATGTGAGACCAACCACAGATCTTAGACCTTGAATTGTTACACAAGGTAAAGATTGTGTTGTGAGGATGCTTAACTCTCCAGGCGTCAATTCAATTAAATATCTGCATTAACCTTTTCACTTTTACATTGTCCTACTCGCTTTTCTGAAACGAGACAGCCTCGATGACGTATGCGGCCGACAAATGCGACCTCCGGAGGACGTATCCTTCCAAACGAGGCACAGCCGTTCTGCCTCATCGCTACGTTGCAGTACCAAACATTCACGCAGCGAGTCGCTGTCTCACTGAACCTACAGTTGAGCTGCGTTTTTCGAGCAAGATCTGAGCAATGACCTCTGACGCTTTGTTTACGTGGAAGGGAATCTTTTTCGTGCTTCCGGGTTTTTAATTCTCAGTTCAGTTGAGTTTTAAAGAGATGGCTACGATCCCAGCCCAGTCTCTGAGGGTTTCAGAAATTAAAGACCCCACCGTTTTATTTGAACGGTACAGTACTGATGATATTCGCGCTATCGAGAGGAAAGTGCGGGGAGAAATAGAGCAGAAGAAGGAGGAACTTCGACAGATGGTTGGTGAACGATACAGGGATCTGATCGATGCTGCTGACACGATCGGTGAGATGAGACAGTGCTCGGAAAGTGTCGTTCAGTCCATTCAGGACATGTATCGGTACTGCCATAAACTGAAGCAGGGGAAACACACCCCTCAGGCCAGCTGCAAAGCAGAGGTAGGATCTTATGCTTGGTTGACTGTCATTATAAAAGTGCAAACCTTTACCTTTAAAAGTTCTGAGTATGACAGATTTTAATGGTTAGTTTTAAAAGGATAGTTCACCCCAAAATTAAAATTCTGTTATTATTTATTCAACCTCGTATTGTTCCAACCCCATATGACTTTCTATGTTTCTGCATAACAGACGAGATATTAGGCAGAATGTTAGCCTCAGTCGCCATTCACTTTCATTGCATCTTTTTTTATATACAATGAAAGTGAATGGTGACTGAATCCCTCAGACCATAACATTCTACCTAACATCTCCTTTTGTGTTCCACAGAAAAAAGAAAGTCATATGGGTTTGGAATAACATAAGGGTGAATAAATTAAGACAAAATTTTCATTTTTGGGTGAACTAACCCTTTTCAGATCATTGTTTATCAAATGACGTCATGTGACTGTCTCGGCTGTGTCTCAAAACTGCCTATGATGCCTAAAAATGTTGTCTAGGAGGCCAGTTCACAAGGTTTTGAGACAGTTATAGTGTCAGGTAATTCAGTGCCTTGTATATGATGTGTGTTTATTCCAAGCAGGGTCAGAAACAGTCCCAGGAGAAATTCTACACAATGGCATCACAGATAAAGCTACTTCTGGAAATCCCTGAGCGGATCTGGAGCGCCATGGAGTCCTCACAGTACTTGCAAGCCACACAGCTCTACCTGATGTGCTGTCACCTTCACAGACAATTACACTTGGAGGGCGGAGGGCATCAGTACAGCCCTGTACTCTCTCGCTTCCCCATCCTGGTGCGGCAAGTAGCAGCTGCTGGTCACTTCAGGTACGTTCGATTCTAATGCTTTTCTGATGTACCATGCGCTTTTGTTTTGATCTTTTCAAGAGCTTTCCATCTTTATTTCTAGGTCTACAATCTTATTGGACAGCAAGACTGTACTGCGTGGCAGGGCAGTGTCTGATCAGGCGATCGCTGAAGCGCTGGTCTCCACCATGCTCCTGGAGGACAGCTCTCCTCGCCAGGCACTTGCTGATTTCCTGCTGGCTAGAAAAGCATCCATTCAACAACTGCTAAATCAGCCTCAGCATGGTTTGTTCTCAATAAAAAGTTGTCCTTTGGTTCATTTTATGAATAAAAAGCCAAACTCAAAATGGATCTCAATTAATACAGCAGACATGCATGCAGTTCCTTTTGGTTTATGAAAAGCTAGAGCTTGTACTCTTATATTGTTTTTGATTGATAGACTCAAAACCAAAAATAAAACATTTGTTCTTAGTTGATCTTAATACATAAATGCATTTGCACTTGTTTTTGTAATGCCGTTCCTCTCTTAGGTGCTGGTGTTAAAGCACAGGTTTGTTCTTTGGTGGAGCTGCTGGTCACCACTCTGTTCCAGGCTTACGCTGTGTTTTATGTGCCTACGGAGGGCCAAATGTCCGATACTGGTTTGGGCTGTGGCCTACTTTTCACCACCTTGGAAAATGTGACCTCCAAGACATCCACTGGTGAGTTATTGGATTGATGTTAACATAGTAATGCTTAAAATAACAAATTCCTCATTTTTGCCTTGACAAAACAGATGCTCTGCATGAACTGATATGATATTTAGTGGTTGACTTATATGTTTTTTTTTATTTTTTATTTTATGGCAGATACCGATCTAGAGAGCTGGATGGCTGATATGTAAAATACAATTTAATGAAAGGGAAAAAAGATATGCTCAAAACTGCTTAAAATAAATTAGTAACACTACAATAAGTTTACATTTTTTTAAAGGGATAGTTCACCCAAAAATGAAAGTCCTCTCATCATTTACTCGCTCTCATGCTGTCCCAGATGTTTGTGACTTTCTTCTGTTGAACACAAACTAAGATTTTTAGAAGAATATTTCAGCTCTGTAGGTCCACACAATGCAAGTGTATTGTGACTAAAACTTTGAAGGTCCAAAAAGCACATAAAGGCAGCATAAAAAGAATCAATAAAACTCCAGTGGTTTAATCCATGTCTTCTGAAGTGGTCCAATTGGTTTTGGGTGAGAACAGACCAAAAAATAACTCCTTTTTCACTGTAAATCTTAACATTGCAGTTTCTAGATACGTTCATGATTTCAAGCTTGATTACACAAGCACTAGGAAGTGTAAGTGAGCTTGAAATCATGATCACCAAAGAGACTGCTTTCAAGACTCAGACTGATGTCAAGATTTATAGTGAAAATTGAGTTATAATTTGTTCTGTTCTCACCCAAAACTGATTGGATCGCTTCAGAAGACATGAATTAAACCACTGGAGTCTTATGGAATATTTATGGAATTTTTATGCTGCCTTTATGTGCTTTTTGGAGCTTCAAAGTTTTGGTCACAATTCACTTGCATTGTATGGACCTACAGAGCTGAGATATTTTTCTAAAAATCTTTGTGTTCTGCAGATGAAAGAAAGTCATACACATCTAGGATGGCATGAGGGTGAGTAAACAATGAGAGAATTTTCATTTTTGGGTGAACTAATCCTTTGATGTTAGTTAACATGAACTAACAACGAAAAATACTTTTACAGCATTTATTAATCTTGTTAATTTCAATTTATAGTAATACATTTTTAAAATCAAAAGTTGTATATGTTAACATTATTTAATGCACTATGAACTAACAATGAACAATTTTTTTTTATATATATATAACTAACATTAACAAAGATTAATAAATGCTGTAAAATATATTGTTCATTGTTCGTTCTTGATTGGAACGATTGGAACCTTATTGTAGTGTTACCAATAAATGTAAAAAAAGATCTGAAAAAGATGTCAGTACATTTTGGAACTGATATTCAGCGGAGTGAACTCTTCTGTAATCGGTTAATCAAGCATAGTTATCACTCGAAACGTTAATCTCAAAATGACAAAATATCAGCTGATTAATCAACCCTTCCAATTATCGAAGATCAATAGCATTGCATCTTTAGATTTTCTTTCTAATTGAATAATATCTTCAATGTCTTCAATTAGAAGTCATGTAATAACAGGAAGTGTTTTGTGATGTTGTGCTCCAGGGAAAGAGAAGAAGGTTCTAGACAAGGAGATGAGCACAGGCAGCTGGTTTAAACACCTCCCCCCTTCAGTGATGAACTTCCAGCCTGCTCTTCGGACACTAGCACAACCTATACAGAGGGAGCAGCTCAGAGACACACTGCAGCAGTGGATTGATACGTATGTGTCATCCTTAAAGGGACAGTACTCCCAAAAATGAAATTCTGTCAGCATTTACTCACCATTTACTCATTACTCAAATAAATACTGATTTTTCTTTTAATAGCTGTAAGGAGGATATCCGCAGTGGAGTTAACAGCCTGCTGGTCTATGTGAAGAGTCTGAAGGGTCTAGCGGCAATCAGAGATGCTGTGTGCGAGCTGCTCAGCAGTGAATTCATCAGCCAGCACTGGAGCACAGTGTGCCAGTGCCTCCTCGAGCGACCTCTGGCCCTGTGGGATGACCTTTTACAGCAACTATTCCTCCAACGACTCCAGGTACTCGCAAGAAATTCAACCAGTTTAACTAGTCTGATAGGTAAGGACTGTGTGAGTTTGTCTTACAAGATGGTGAGGTATCGAACATCCTATTTACATTTATTCATTTGGCAGCAGGGTTGGGAGGGTTACTTTTAAAATGTATTCTACTACATATTACAGAAAACATGCTGTAAAATGTAATTTGTAACATATTTCGTTAGATTACTCAAGGTCAGTAACGTATTCTAAATACTTTGGATTACTTCTTCAGCACTGGTAGATTTTTTCACTTGTTTTGACTATAAAAACTCTGCCAGTACAGTAAGACAAAATACACATGTTAAAAATACATTCTCCTAAAAACCTAAATATCTTATGCAATGTTGTTTCTAAAAGAAGATCAATCAAACTGATCTTGTTTTAAGGATTTTTAGATATTTTTACAGAAAAACAAATTTCACCAAGAATAAGATTTTTGCCCTAATATCAAAGATCTTACTAGAGAAAAAAATAAATAATGATCTAATGTGGGTTTTCTTGATAAAAACAAATATGATCGTGTCTGGTAACAGGTGCATGTAAAATGGCTAGAAATAGCATTTTAGCTTAGCATAAAGCTAAATGTTCACACAAGGTTTATTTCTATTTCTGCTGCTCCAAACTTACTTCTCTGTCTGGTTGTATGAATTAAACATAAGAAAGTGTTTCACCGCTGTTCAAATGCACTTTGGATCGCATCATTTATATGTATAAATGTTTTCCATCAGAAAGGACTAAATATTAAATGAAACAAATGACAATAAAATGCAAAGTAATCTCTTCAGTAATCAAAATACTTTTTGAATGTAACTGTATTCTAAATACCAATGATTTAAATTGTAACTGTAGTGGAATACAGTTACTTATATTTTGTATTTTAAATGCATAATCCTGTTACATGTAATCCGTTACTCCCCAACCCTGTTTGGCAGATACATTTAGTCAGAGTTACTTGCAGTGCATTCAAGGTATACATTTTATAAGTGAGTGTTCCCTGGTAGAGGTGGGAGAAAAAAAATAGTATCACAATATTTTTCCTCACAGTACTGTATTGCTAAGGATAAATATTTTTAGGTTGCTTACACACTTGGTTCGATTGCATGGACTGAACCCGAGTTCGTTTCCTCCCCCTCCCGCTGCCCACGCTGGTCTGTGGTCACATCATATTATATGGGTCTGAGCTGTGGTCTGATTACATTATCAATGTGAGTACAAGCGGCAGCTGTTTACCACTGTAACTAGGTAACAACTCGAGAAGACGTCACTGTGTTAAGTGAAGTATTAAAGTTTGTCTCTTTGGATTTACCACGAAAACTTGCCCTGCCCGGAACAACACTTGTGTTTATCTGCCACGGATGGATTGAATGTGCAATGATGTGATGAATATTAGCGTTTGTCTGCTGCGAACCTGTGGATGCATTACAAGAGATGTGAAGAATGTGAACTGCTCTCTGAAGTTGATGTATTTGGACACAAGCAGGTATGAGAAATGCATTATACCATAATAACTGCAGTCGCGAGCCTGCAAAGACACGAATTATACGTCATCCCAAGCAGTTCACTTCTGCTATTTGGTACGATTGTGTTCATATCAGCTGAAGTTCACATGAACCGTACCCCAGACCACCTTTTCAAGCGGACCCAGGTGCGGTTCGTGTGTGCGCACCTGAGTTTGGAAAACAGCGTTCACATTATCCAAACTAACCAAACTTTGATGTAATTTGTCCCTGGGTGTGCACCAAAAGTGCTAGTGTGAAAGCACCCTAGTTACAGTTTGTTACAAGAGATTGAGCACTACTTAAAGCAAGTGTGTGAGAAGATGATGCATATTACGGCATTAGGTCAACAAACACTTAAATATTTCTATTTGATCCAAATGCAAACTAAGAACCAATTAAGAATATAAGTCTTTAACTTGTAAGATCTTTTGCCAGATTTTATGTCAACATCAGTAGCAGCAAATATGAATCTTGTGAGAATTTTGCAGAACAACATGTATGTATTTTAATGCTAGTACATAGTAGTTAAAGACACCCTATATAAAGTGGGACCAAAGCTTGCAATATATAACAGTTTCACTAAACATAAACAATCGTAATATTATTGTATTGCAACTCAGATATAATATCTTAACACCAGGTCTCTGCTGATTCCCACACCTATTCACTGGGAATCGAGCCCATGAACTTTGCATTGCTCATGCCATGCTCCACCAGAACAAATCTGAGTGTGTGCTTGTAACCCCTTTCCTTCATTGCTCTTTATTCCTTTCTCTCTAGGCAGTCACACAGGAGGGCACACAAGGGATCTCCAGCAGCTCCAGACAGCTCTTGTCTTCGGCTCTGCAGGATCTACAGAGCCAGACCTCCACTGGGAGTTTCAGCAGAGGGGCGCAGTATGAGAGTGATGTTGCCGCTTTCCTGTGGTCCGAATCTCAAGGAGACCTCCTTAGCGATGCAGCTTGGGTGAGTGTATCCCAACGAAGCCCCCAGCAGAAGAGCGGCCTGTCCATGAAGACCCAGGCCCTCACCCCATGTGTCCAAATGTTCTGCTCCAGCCTGGACTCCAAGCTCAAAGCCAAACTAGATGATCTTCAGCACTACTTGCCCTCTGAAAAAAACAAGGAGACATCAGACACTGTCCCAGTAGCAACTACATCCCCTATTAACCGCTTTATGGATGCTGGAGCAGTGGAGGACATTCTTCGAGACCACTGCCTGGAATGTGTGAGGGACATCCTTAGCAGTGTGCGCTCTGAGCTTGCTAATGCCCAGGATAAGTCCAAGAGCCCCAGCCAGTTAAGTGCAGTACTTTTTATGGCGAGACTGTGCCAGTCAATGGGGGAGTTGTGCCTCAGTCTGAAACAATGCATCCTGGGTAAGCAGGGGGGTATGGATCCTGTGAACAGAGGTACACCGCGACAGGGCAAGAAGTTGGGCAAAGGCAGCACAACAAAGACAGCAGAGGTCAGCCCAGCACAAGTTAAGTGGAGCCATCTGAAAGATGAACTTCTATCTTGCAGCATGGAGGGCTATGGTATATGGAGCTCTGCACTCACCAAGGTAAGGCCATTAAGACTCTTATTTAAGAGTTCTGGTTGGCTAACAACATGTATTACACATATAGATAGTAACTCATATTACTTAATGGGCAGAGTTGGGTAAGTTACTTAAAAATAGTAATCCACAACAAATTACTAATTAGTTATCTAAAATTGTAATGAGATTAATAATGACTTCATTGAAAAAGTAATCACATTACTAATTACTTTTAAAGTACTTTCTAAAACATAAGAAATATTATATTTCTTCCTTGTTCATTGTAACACACACTCAGCACCTCATTTCTCCTTCAAAGACTCGTTATGGGGCCATTAATGCATTTTACATAAATAAAATATTAGAAAAAAGCATAACCTTATAATGTACTTAAAAGTAATTCAATGATTTGAAAGTCAGTAATTGTAATCTGATTAGAAAAATTTAAAATGTAATTCATTCAGTGGCGTTTCTGGCTTACTAGGTGCCCTAGGCAAGATCTAATGTGGCGCCCCCCTTATTTTTGGGTGAACTATCCCTAGAGGCAGACTTCGTGAAATAATTTATGAAAATATGCTGGATGTTCATAGTTCAATGGGATTTAGGTCGAGGCTTACAAGTGTACAAGGTTTGTCTTAAAAAAGTATTAATTCATTTTTTAGGCACTTGTAGGCAGCTTTGCTACAACTCTACATGCAGGAACAGCTGGCTCCATCCTGGGCACTGCAACAAATTGGGAGGAGCTTGAGATACAGGAAGAGACTGAGTCAGGAAATAATATAATGTCTAAAATACGCCTCCCTGTACAGGTAACAGCTAATTTTGTCCTGTTTTTATCACTAGTATAAATACATTTATGTAATAAATACTTTTGTGTAGTTTGGGCTGCAAATGTTTTGTGATATTGCATGGTAATGTAAACTAAAATGTTGATCTTTTTTAATGAATAGTGAGAATATAACCATATTCATTTAAAAAATGAATGACTAAAATTGTCCTTTTTCTTCTCTCTGCAGCCCTCGTGGTATGTTCAGTCCTTACTCTTCCATCTGTGCCTTGAGGTCAATAGGGTCGGAGGTCATGCGTTACCAAAGGTCACTCTGTTGGACATCTTGCGGGGATGTCTAGGCATGGTGGTGAGTGAGTACGAAAAACTCACTTGGGACACACAGAGCAAGGTGAGGGAATAGGTCAAAATCTCTGTCACACATTCTTACCTCTTGCTCTTTATTAAAAATTACAGTTGAATAATTCCTTCAACCTTTTAAGCTTGGATTGGCCTGCCTAGCCAAGAAAGAAATTATGATCAAAATATTAATAACTACAGTCTTGAATAACACAAAATATGTGTAGTTTTAATGCTTAGAATCTCTTAACAATGCATGTAGGCATTATGACCAAAACTTTGGATAATTTATTAATACTTTTGCTCTGTACACATTATTGTAATCGGTAAAAACATCAAACTGATCAAATAACCATGTGTCATATGTCGTTGTAAAGAGTGGAATACAACCAGCCTATTTGTTTTACTCACAGATAAAAAATATAGCATATAAGTAAGTACATATAATTGACATACATAATACATTTAAACTGGTGTTGCTTATAAGCCGTGTTTTCACTTATAATTTCACAAAAAATAAACAGAACATAAAATATCATACCATTACTTAGAGGAGGTTATTATCTTTACAACGAATTCAAACACACAACGTAATCGGATGCATAGATCATTAGATAAACCGCACAAAGTACAATGTGCACTGAGCACATAATGTGCTATCTGGCAAAAAAAACGTTAGCTTTCCTGGATCAGATGACTTCATCGGAAATGGTGTAGTATGTTGTTCAGCGTCGTGGAATGCTAAACTAATCTTATTAGTATTCAGATCACTGAAACCAGAGGTGGAAGTCATCCAAATATGGGCAGAGAGGATTGTTCACTCTAATTACATATGGCCACCAGAAGATGGCACCAAGTACATGACAGACTCAATGATTGCTCAAATGAAACAGAATGGAACTGAAAGAGATCTTGTTACTCATGCCTGCATGCTTTGGAGAGAGAGAGCATACCTTTAGTCATTGTATTTGCATGTGTAATTAGTTCTTATGTACAATTATGTTTTGTTTTGTTTTGTTTTTTTGGAGAGGCTTTTGGACACTTGGAGACGTTTTTGTACACTATGATAAATTATTTTTGTTTTGTTTATTGCTTTGATGTATCAACACAAAAATTTTCTCAGTTACAGTTGACATGATTGGAAACAGTTACCTTATTTACACCTAGAGATATATCATGTCAAATCAGAAAAATAAGGAAACAAATTTGGCTCTTTTTTTGTTTTTAATAATTTATTTTTATTTTTTATGGTCTATTAGGCTGAGAGTCTCTGAATTTATCATAATTTATATCATTAAACAATTTAAAAGTTTTCTTTAAAATGATATGAAACAATTTACCCTCTTTTTTTTTGTTTTTGTTTTTTGTGATAAGCCTTTAATTTTGGGCATGCCACTGCAACAGGAAATTTTTAAAAACACCCTCAGAGCTTAAAGGGTTAAACAAATTCTTTCCCTCACTTTTTTCTCCCTGTCTGTCTCCAGGATGCAACCCTCCCCATGACCCAAAACAGAGCTTTGCAGCTACTGTTTGACCTTCGGTATCTCAATGCCACTTTAGGGGCCCGCCTTGAAGAGGGCAAGAGCTCCCGCTCACAGCAAGACCCAAGGTAAACTGTAAACACAAGCACAGTCTGCAATAATAATATATATGCATGCCCAGAAGACATCTTATACTTTTCCTTCATTCCTGGTGTTTGTTAAAGGATCCAGCAGGTCTGTGACTCCCTGGAAAGTCACATTGACCCTTTTGACTTGGATGTTTTCACTCCACATCTCAACAGCAACCTGAACCGACTCTCACAAAGGACCTCTGTAAGCACTGCCATTTATACGTCTTCAACTAACCCTTAAACAACCTGAGGTTTAATTGGCTCATTCAATTTGCCAGTTCTCATGTGATTTAGATTGCAATATTACCCTGTTGTCATGGCTGTCACCCTTTATCAGTTGAACAATTTTGTTTTGTCTTGGGTGAATTCTGATGTTCATCTCATGTCCTTTCTAGGTGCTTTTAGGGTTGTTAACTGGCACAGAAAAGCAGTTTACCTCTAGGACCAACAATATCAACTCTCAGGAACCATACAACATCCTTCCTTTAGCTAGCAGCCAGATCCGGTGAATATAAAGTTCATACCATTTACACAGTTTTACTTTAGTCACTCCAACCTAAACTGTGCATTTGAACTATCATAATAGAAACAAAATAATACATTTAATTATTATTTAAAATATTAAGAATAAAATGAGAAAACTGAATGACAGACTGTGTCTGTATTCAAATACATATACATACACTGGCGGCCAAAAGTTTGGAATAATGTACAGATTTTGCTCTTATGGAAATAAATTGGTACTTTTATTCACCAAAGTGGCATTCAACTGATCACAATGTATAGTCAGGACATTAATAACGTGAAAAATTACTATTACAATTTGAAAAAAATGTTCAGAACTTCTTAAACTACTTCAAAGAATTCTCATCAAAAAATCCTCCATGTGCAGCAATGACAGCTTTGCAGATCCTTGGCATTCAAGCTGTCAGTTTGTCCATATACTCAGGTGACATTTCACCCCACACTTCCTGTAGCACTTGCCATAGATGTGGCTGTCTTGTCGGGCACTTCTCACGCACCTTACAGTCTAGCTGATCCCACAAAAGCTCAATGGGGTTAAGATCCATAACACTCTTTTCCAATTATCTGTTGTCCAATGTCTGTGTGTCTTTGCCCACTCTAACCTTTCCTTTTTGTTTTTCTGATTCAAAAGTGCCTTTATCTTTGCAACTCTTCCCATAAGGCCCACACCTCTGAGTCTTCTCTTTACTCTTGTACATGAAACTGGTGTTGAGTGGGTAGAATTCAATGAAGCTGTCAGCTGAGGACATGTGAGGTGTCTATTTCTCAAACTAGAGACTCTGATGTACTTATCCTCTTGTTTAGTTGTACATCTGGCCTTCCACTTCTCTTTCTGTCCTTGTTAGAGCCAGTTGTCCTTTGTCTCTGAAGACTGTAGTGTACACCTTTGTATGAAATCTTCAGTTTTTTTGGCAATTTCAAGTATTGTATAGCCTTAATTCCTCAAAACAATGATTGACTGATGAGTTTCTAGAGAAAGCTGTTTCTTTTTTGCCATTTTTTACCTAATATTGACCGTAAGACATCCCAGTCTATTACAAATGGTGGCAACTCAAAAACAAACACAAAGACAATGTTAAGCTTCATTTAACGAACCAAATAGCTTTCAACTGTGTTTGATATAATGGCAAGTGATTTTCTAGTACCAAATTAGCAATTTAGCATGATTACTCAAGGATAAGCTGTTGGAGTGATGGCTGCTGGAAATGCGGCCTGTCTTGATTTGATCAAAAATGACTTTTTTAAAATAGTGTTGGTGCTGTTTTTTACATCAGTAATGTCCTGACTATACTTTGTGATCAGCTGAATGCCACTTTGGTGAATTAAAGTACCAATTTCCTTCCAAAACAGCAAAATCTGTAAATTATTCCAAACTTCTGGCCGACAGTGTAAATCTATGTTAAAGGTGAATATAGTGCAAGTGTAATATAGCAAAAGTATTGAGTGATAGTGCATGAGGTAGGATTGTTAAGTGTCCATGACAGATGTATGTTATTGTATGTATTTTACAAGATTATAAAAATATATTTATGTAAGCAACATTTGAGTTTCATAAAACTTTTTGCTAATCTATCTTGAATTCTTTTCTGCAAGGTTTGGCTTGCTGCCTTTGAGTATGACAAACTCTCGGAAAGCCAAAACAGCCACACATGGAGCAGATATAACTAGACCACTGGTAAGATGGTTAATCATTTTGGTTTGTGTATACTTCCTAAATACCTCTACTGGTATGTTTACAAGAAAAGTAAACCATTGAGCTCTCATGTTTATAGAAGAATAGATCAGATGTGTTTTGTTTTGTCACCATGGTTTGCAAATAAGTGACTTTTCTACCAATGCTCACAGTTTTACGAGACCTAGTAGAAGAGCTGCAGGATCTGAAGGTGACGGGTGATGTCGTGTTGTTGTGTGGTGCTGTTGCATATTGTTTTCAGTGAGCTTGCAATGCTTAGTTTTGGAGTTACAAAACTTAATTCACTGATTGCATCAGCTGATATGCTTTGTGAGTGCAACCCATAGCATAGTAGTTAGATATATTCTGTATATTTAGCAGTGTTTGAGCGTTTATTAAGCAGTAACAGGCTATCAGCATCATCAAACAGAATGTTTTGAACTTAATACTATAATACATGAAAAAAAAGACCACGTAGAATGTACCAAATATCTCCAGCAACTGGCCAGAAAACTGCACGTAAATCTGTACATCAGTGCTTTGGCTCTGACTGTGTAAACAACTATTCAAAGCTCTGTTTGAATTTATCTGTTGTGGTGTCACAACATAATGAGATGCAAATCAGTTTATAAGGCAATCTAAATGCTTTTCTGTGGAATTTTTTTTCTTCTTCAATCCTTTTAGGTGGCTCCCTCTTCTGCTCCAGTGGACAGCTTCCGCCCAGGAAATCTTTTCAGGCAGTTAGCCGATCAAGAAGAGGAATCTGCAGCCCCCTCTCTCTTTAAATTAGGCTGGCTTTCTGGCATGGCCAAATAACCTTTTATTGTAAAGTTTTTTTTTTTTTTTGTTTTTTTTAAACGTACATACAGTAGTCTGTAAAATAATATATAAGTGTAATAAAAATACTTTTTGAAAGGTAAAAATGGAGTCCTGTATTGCGTATTTTTCACAAAATCCATTTCATATTTCATTATATAAGGAGAAATTGCAATGCAAAACATATTAAAGAGAATATGTGGTTGAAAATTAAACCTGTTTATCGTTATAATTTTTTTTTTTTTTTTTTTACTAATTTTACTTTACCTAACCCATATATACTGTTTTAGGCACTTGTGTAAGATGTTGAATAGTGAGGATTTCTTCAAAAATAATTCCATAAATAGTTTTCATTTATCAATTAACGTCATACAAAGTCCAGTAAACATAAAAAATATAAATCAATATTTGATGTGACCACCTTTGTCATCAAAACAGCACCACCTGGACACAGTTTTTATTGGTTGTTGGCAGATAGGATTTTTCATGATTCTTGAATTTGCCATAGAAGAACTATCTATTTAGGCCGTCTCTTCATGTAATCCCAGACAGACTCAATGTTCAGTGGTTGCTCTGTGGGGGCCATGCCATTTGTTGCAGGGCTCCCTGTTCTTCTATTCTATTTGCAAAAGTAATGTTTGGGAGTCTAACCTTTATATTTCCTATTGACACACTAAAGCTGAAGATATAAATAACCATCTTAAAGCAAATGCTTTGTGAAACATCTTGTGTGACTAAGACTTTTGCATAGTACTCTATATAGTATGTGTGTGTTATGCTTTAGCATTTATCCTACAATCTACCTTCTACCTATTAAATGTATACTTATACACATGTGCTTTTGTATACTACACTGGCATACTATTGCATGCATATAAATAGTAAATTTACAGTGCATAGTAACTTTAATAGTAAAAATATTGTCTCTTTAAGTAGCTTTTACTACTAATGGGTAGCTAATCAGTAGTTAGTAGCTTGGCAAGCTAAATTTTCAAAGAAGCTTCCTTCACACTACAGGTATTGTAATAAATGCCATATAACACTGAAACAAAGAACATGCTGCCTTTTCTTGTTATACTGTTGAATACACTGCATATTCATTGCAGGAATGAGAGAGCATTTACCATGACTATTGTACACGTGTACACACATGCAAAACATGTTCACACTATAAATGGGAAACTGCTATACAGGTGAACACTGATTAAATGGAATGCAAGTGCTGTGTTGATGTCATGCAGATGTCAAAACCAAAAAAAAGTTATGACATTGGTCTTCCATGTATAATTCCCACTAGGAATGTGTTTATGACATTTTGTTGCCCAATGTAGCCAACTACAAAAATATATCAGCTGTCAAATGTACATATTTTATGTATCAGTGCCACCCTCCCTTTGCTTCATTGTCATATTTTCATTTACATATAATTTCAGGACGTAACCAGTTTCATGTGTAAATTTAGCTCTATACTTTGTACTGGATCTGTAGAGCACACAAGAATCATTAAACCATTTTATGGGTCTCTTTTTTTTAGTTAGGGTGCAAACAGGATTTTTGTAAAGCTTTTCCAGAATGGCTCTCTGTCCTGACCCGTGGCCTGCAACTTTCTATTTGCGATCTAATTTGTTGGCCATTAACTTTTTAATGTCTATGGGTCCAGCTGCAGCTGCTGCCTTGGCTTTCTCTTCCTGTTCCTGTTGCCAGATGATGATAGGGTGGATGCCAGGCTTGCGGTTCCTGGCATTGTGCTCCAGCTGAGCATCACTGAAAGTAGAGAGAGAAAAGGCACATTTATAACTCTGTTTCATGGCGGTAAATGGTTTGTTTTTACAGTTTTTACAATGAGATTTCAGTGCCATCTAAATTACTGGGGATTTGCAGTGAAGTCTTAGAAAAAGTAGTTGCAAAACCAGTACAGGAAAGGATGTATTGAGCTGTTCAGTCATGACGTCAAGCTGATGGCCAAAACGAAAGCGAATTCGCCATGGGAGTTTTTTTAATAGGTTTTAGAAAAGTAGTTTTCGAGTAGTCTGTGGTAAACATTTTTATTTTCCAGTTTTGGTCTAAAACATTTACTACACACAAGCATACATCAAAAGTTCATTTTAAACTGTTCAAAAGTTTACATTTGGTTTAAAAACATTATGTTGCGAACAAGTTGCTATATAATGACTACAACGGTTGTCCGCCTAATTACACATCATAAGACTGACATGTAATTAACCCATGGCTCAAAAGTGCGAATTCTCTTCCAAGTTTTAGGACTAAATCTGAACAGTTATATTAATCAACAGACTTACGAGAAATTATGTGGTTCAGGTGAAATGGCCTTTTTCTGTATTTCCTTGTAAACTGGTGACTTCAGGTAGCGATAAAAGGTATCCTAAATGAAAAAAACAAAAACATTTGAGTTCAGTGAGAGCTACATTAGAAATGTCCAGTGTGAAATGTCCATATGGGGTTGTTCAAATTACTGAGCATGTACAGACTGCAAGTGGTCAGTCTTGTGTTTTTTTTTTAAATCACATTGAAACAGGCCTGGATTGAAGCCACAGATCTAGGAAGTTAGAGTGCTCTGCTTAAGATAATACCTTTTTCATCAGCATGAAGATATGGGTCTGGGCAGCATCCAGTACAAAGCGGTGAGGATGTTCCAATCCCTTTACAGTAAGACCCATGGTTCTGCCATCAATATTGATCCAACGTGGTGCTCCTGGGGCCAGGAACGTTCTACAATATGGATAATAAGCATGTACATAAATGCTATAAAAGAGAGGCTGCTCATGCCAAATACATGTAAATGTATGGAGATCTAGTTTTTCTTTAAATACTTGAAAACACTCGATTACTGAAAAGTGGATTGTAAATTTAAAGGAATAGTTCACCCCAAAAATATAAATTCTCTCATCATTTACTCATCGTCATGACATCCTAGATGTATGTCTTTCTTCTGCAGAGCACAAATGAAAAAAGCTCTGTAGGTCCATACAATGCAAGTGAATGGTGGTTTGAAGCACCAAAAAAAACAAAATCACATAAAGGCAGCATAAAAGTAACCCATATGACTCCAGTGGTTAATCCATGTCTTCAGAAGCAATATAAGTGTGGGTAAGAAACAGATCAATATTTAAGTCTTTTTTTTTTTTTTTTTACCATAAGTTCTCCTCCCTGCCCAGGTGGTGATATGCACAAAGAATGTGAATCGGCAAAAACAAAACAAGAAGAATGAGAAAGTGAAAGTGGACATTTTGTAGTAAAAAGGACATACAGAGCTGATATATTCTTCTAAAAATCTTTGTTTGTGTTCAGCAGAAGAAAGAAAGTAATACACATCTGGGATGGCATGAGGTTGAGTAAATTATGAGAGAATTTTCATTTTTGGGTGAACTATCCCTTTAACTCCTTTATTTAAAAAATATTATGTCTCACTTGAAAATAGTCTCTGCCTTCTCTGACATAGAAGCTGCTGTGCCCCATTTTATTTCCTCAGCGGCTTCCCAGAAAGCCAAATTCTCACCTACAGTGAAAATAGATCAAAACATTTGAATATACACTGGCGGCCAAAAGTTTGGAATAATTTACAGATTTTGCTGTTTCGGAAGGAAATTGGTACTTTAATTCACCAAAGTGGCATTCAACCGATCACAAAGTATAGTCAGGAGATAACTGATGTAAAAAGCAGCACCATCACTATTTGAAAAAAGTCATTTTTGATCAAATCTAGACAGGCCCCATTTCCAGCAGCCATCACTCCAACACATGCTAAATTGCTAATTTGGTACAAGAAAATCACTTGCCATAATATCAAACACAGTTAAAAGCTACTTGGTTCATTTTTTTTTTTTTTTTTTTTTGGATTTTCTCCCCAATTTGGAACGCCCAATTCCCAATGCACTCTAGGTCCTCGTGGTGGCATAGTGACTCGCCTCAATCTGGGTGGTGGAGGACGAATCTCAGTTGCCTCCACATCTGAGACCATCAATCCGTGCATCTTATCACGTGGCTTGTTGAGTGCGTTACCGCGGAGACCTAGCGCATGTGGAGGCTTTACGCTATTCTCCGCAACATCCACGCACAACTCACCATGCGCTCCACCGAGAGCGAGAACCACACATTATAGCGACCACGAGGAGGTTAACCCAATGTGACTCTACCCACCCTAGCAACCGGGCCAATTGGTTGCTTAGGAAGCCAGACTGGAGTCACTCAGCATGCCCTGGATTCGAATTTGTGACTCCTGGTGTGGTAGTCAGTGTCTTTGTTTGCTGAGCTACCCAGGCCCCCAGCTATTTGGTTCGTTAAATGAAGCTTAACATTGTCTTTGTGTTTGTTTTTGAGTTGCCACTGTATGCAATAGACTGGGATGTCTTAAGGTCAATATTAGGTCAAAAATGGCAAAAAAGAAACAGCTTTCTCTAGAAACTTGTCAGTCAATCATTGTTTTTAAGGAATGAAGGCTATACAATGCTTGAAATTGCCAAAAAACTGAAGATTTCTTACAAAGGTGTACACTACAGTCTTCAAAGACAAAAGACAACTGGCTCTAACAAGTTCAGAAAGAGAAGTGGAAGGCCAGATGTACAACTAAACAAGAGGATAAGTACATCAGAGTCTCTAGTTTGAGAAATAGACGCCTCATATGTCCTCAGCTGACAGCTTCATTGAATTCTACCCACTCAACACCAGTTTCATGTACAAGAGTAAAGAGAAGACTCAGAGGTGTGGGCCTTATGGGAAGAATTGCAAAGATAAAGGCACTTTTGAATCAGAAAAACAAAAAGAAAAGGTTAGAGTGGACAAAGAAACACAGACATTTGACAACAGATAATTGGAAAAGAGTGTTATGGATCTTAACCCCATTGAGCTTTTGTGGGATCAGCTAGACTGTAAGGTGCGTGAGAAGTGCCCGACAAGACAGCCACATCTATGGCAAGTGCTACAGGAAGTGTGGGGTGAAATGTCACCTGAGTATCTGGATAAACTGACAGAAAATGCCAAGGATCTGCAAAGCTGTCATTGCTGCATGTGGAGGATTTTTTGATGAGAACTTTTTGAAGTAGTTTAAGAAGTTCTGAACATTTTTATCAAATTGTAATAGTAATTTTCATATTATTAATGTCCTGACTATACATTGTGATCAGTTGAATGCCACTTTGATGAATAAAAGTACCAATTTCTTTCCATAAGAGCAAAATCTGTACATTATTCCAAACTTTTGGCTGCCAGTGTATTTAATAGCCAGAGTTAGTTTCTTTATACCAGCAAATAGTAAAACCATTAAATAAATATTCACAAACCACTGAATTCCTTCTTTAAGAAGATCTTGAAGTCTGCACGGCCCCGTGGGTCACTAAGCAACTCAAAGAAGCTAAAGGACCAGCGTTCAACTGTCATCTTTGTGGGAACTTCAACACTGTGGGGGAAAAAAAAAACAGTATAACAAAGTAATCTAGAAAGTAAGCAATCAATACAATGCCCAAAACATGGGCAATACAGCTCTCAGGGAAGTCTTACCTTGGCCTGTTCAGCTCCCAGTATGTGTCATCATCAGTTTGCCATGGGTTGCTTGGGAGACAGGGTACCAGGAACGGGTCGTGGTTTATGCGTGTTGTCATATACTTAACAAAGCTGAATGCAAAGAAACAGACATTAATCCCATTTCAAGTGCCACAGCAGTAAATAATGTTTTGGTGTCATCTAAATTTGTTAACTTCAACTATTCTGTTTAAGTAGGTTTAATTTTTATACTTACGCCCCCAGAGACACTGAAGACTTGACCCTTGACCTCATGATGGCCTGCTGTGTGTAGATGATCTAAAATATAAGAGAACCAACCACTATTAATAAAAATAAAGGAATTAATGAAAACAAGCAGTTCTCTAAATGCTTGTAAAGAAGCAATGTCACTTACAATCCTTCTGTAGTAATCATAGGTTTTTTTCTGAAAAAGGCAATAACAGAATTCTGTTACATACTATCGCAAACCAGATGCTACTAATAAACTACCAAAACTACCTAAACACACTCTCTAAAGCGACCCGACATGCTATCCTGCCAAACACGAGTGATATCTACATGCAATATCTAAATGCTATCCTGCCAAACACAAACAAGCATCTACATAAAGCCACAGTCATAATTAATAAGGTAATTAAAGGTTTGTGTTTGATTATTATCTTAAACATGAAGTTCTTGTTTAGAACTGGGTTCAAAAATATTTGTTGTCATAAGACACAGAACACAAACTATCAGATTCATTTTATCACAGCAAATCAGAAAACGTTTGCAACAAATTACAAAACCGGAAAAGAAAAAGAAAATACTGTGGCACACTATGATTCTACATGAGTATGTCGGAATCATCTTGAAAATTGAAGGAGTATTAGAAGGACAAATCTGTGTGGAAAGGAAAGAGAGAAAAAGAGGTCACACCAACTGATTTACAGTATACTCTCTCAAAGCAGACCAACACACTTGCAGACCCCACATATTATCAGATAACATGATATTATTCTGCTTGACAATGACATTCTATAGACCTTAGTCAGGATAGACACCATATTTAAATGAGGGACACAAAACTCAGTAAAACATGAGTTGTGATAATTAGATGTTACGTAGAACATTTAAATAGTATAACCCAATGAACAGACTGTATTTCTATCCATCACAGCCTCATTTTATAATGCAAACAATTAAACAAAGTGCCTCTCCTGACTATGGCCTTATCCACTCATTAGTTGGGTGTTTTTCACAGGTTTATTTTCCCAGAAAGTTTTATATTTGGGTTATTTTTTTTTCTACATTTTTGACATTTTAAAGGAATAGTTCACCCAAATATTTAATTTTCTCATCATTTACTCACACTCATGCCATCCCAGATGTGTATGACTTTCTTTATTCTGCTGTTAAAGATTTTTAGAAGAATATCTCAGCTCTGTCAATGCAAGTGAATGGTGGCCAAAATTGTGAAGCTCCAAAAAACACATAAAAGACAGCAAAAAAGTTATCAATAAAACTACAGTGGTTTAATCCATGCCTTCGGTAGCGATATCATAAGTGTGGGTGAGAAGGAGATACATTTTTAAAGTCCTTTTTTACTATAAAACTCCACTTTCACATTCTGAAAGTGAAAGTAAAGATTTATAATAAAAAAAGGATTGAAATATTGATCTGTTTCTCACCCAAACTGATTGCATTGCTTCAGAAGACATGGATTAAATCACTGGAGTCTGATGGATTACGTTTATGCTGCCTTTATGTGCTTTTTGGACCTTCAAACTTCTGGCCAACTTTCACTTGCATTGTATGGTCCAACAGATCTGAAATGTTCTTCTAAAAATCTTCGTTTGTGTTCTGTTGAAGAAAGAAAGTCATATACATCTATGATGGCATGAGAGTGAGTAAATGATGAGAGAATTTTCATTTTTGGGTGAACTATCCCTTTATGCAATGTTTGGGTATTTGACTTTTTGCTGGCAATAATCTGGTGAGTTTAGATGGCTAATTGCTTTCCAATGCAGACCCATATAATCAGCAAATCAGCAATATAATAGTCCACCTAGTGTTAAGCTGTCCTAATATTACTTCCAACAAGGCCTGTGAGGGGAAAAGGGGGAAGTGAGTGGGGATCTCCTTGGAAGAAGAGCAGGTCAGGAATCCTCTTATACAGCAAAGAAGATTGCAAGAGAATCTATGGCTATCCCAGGACTGAGACAGACACAGAACTAATCGGCTCTATAGTTAGAGCCTTTCAAACCATAGTGTATTTTGTAGTCCTTCCACAATTCACCTTAGCTCCTGTGTTAAATGCACAGGTTCCTCCCATTGTGAAAAATGACAGCACTGAATTGCTTGAGGGAATAGTTTACCCAAAAATTAACATTCTGTCATCATTTAATTACCATCATGTTGTTCCAAGCCAATATGACTTTCAGTGTTTCATAGGAGGAGATCAACAAATGTTAGGCAGAATGTTAGCCTCAAGCCCAAAGTATACTCTGGTCAGACACGTACAAGATGCGAGATGCAAATGTCATCATCAGTAGAGTGTTCGAGCACTGAATGCGCGTGGTGCTATTTTTCTAACTGCGTGTACTCAATGCGCAGTATGCGCATGCGGCTGGAATTATTTGCACTAATAATTGGGTCCACAAGGTGGCAACACTCACAATTGAGTTGTTGTTGTCATGAAGAAGCGCTAGAAGATGTAATCACCGCTAAACATCCAGAGATGAAGGTGGAAACAAGAACAGTGGATGTGAACGTCAAGAGCGCATGTATGAAGAGGCCAGGAGATACCTGCAATTGTACACCTCGAGTCTAAACTAATGAAGAGAAATAGTCCTCTCATAGCACCCGTGTTTGCACACACAATCCAATGAAGTATACTTTGAAAGGCTGGCATTTGACTGTGTGCAGATGCCAAACATTTGTGTCAAAACTGAAATATACTTTGGGCTTCAGTCATTATTTGTTCATCATGATGGTGCCGCGGATGGCTGCCTCGGTGTGGAGCTCCTCAGTTCTTTTGTTGTTTTTGTTTGTTTGTCCTGTGTTTAGTAATCTTTTTCCAGTCAGTTTTAACAGAGACAAACTGCTGAACATTCGACAGCATATACCAGACAATCTTTTCCCGGTTTTCGAATATTCAGACGTTTTGCTAGACATTTTAGTTGGAGGCACAGCTCTGCTGTTCAAGAGACGCAGGTGAGGGAGACGAGCCGGTGTGCTGGTCAAACTCCGTCAGCACGGATTTCAAACAGCGCTGCCGAGTATTCACTTAGCGAATCTCCGCTCTCTTCCTAACAAAACGGACGAACTACATCTCCTCAACCACACAAACAAGGACTTTTCAACCTCTGCTGCCTTGTGCTTCGCAGAAACCTGGCTGAGTAAAGCCATTCCGGACAACGCGTTACATCTGTTACATCGCGGAGTTAACGGGGAAAATGAGAGGCGGTGGAACATGCTTTTATATCAATGAAAGTTGGTGTACAGATGTAACAACGTTAAAGAGGATGTGCTGTCCTAATTTGGAAGCACTCTTTATTAACTGTAAGCCTTTCTACTCGCCACGGGAGTTCTCCTGGTTTATTCTGGTGAGTGTGTATATCGCGCCAAACGCGTGTTTGAACACAGCGCTGCAACAGCTGGCTGATCAAATCACAGACATGGAACAACAATACCCGGACTCAGTTATTATTATTCTTGGGGATTTTAACAAAGCAAATCTCACACGTGAACTGCCCAAATGCAAACAGCACATCACATGCCCCACCAGAGACAGGAACATACTGGATCATTGTTACACAACAATAAAGGATGCATATCGCTCTGTCCCTAGAGCAGCTTTGGGACTCTCTGATCACTGTCTGGTTCATCTTCTTCCAACCTACAGGCAGAAATTAAAATCAACCAAGCCAGTAGTAAGGACTGTAAAGAGATGGACCAATGAAGCAGAGCGGGAACAACAAGCCTGCTTCGATTGCATGGATTGGAGTGTTTTTGAGGCTGCAGCCACAGACCTGGACGAGCTCACAGATACTGTTTCATCATATATCAGTTTCTGTGAGGATATGTGCATTCCTACTAGGACTTATTTAAAGTTCTACAACGACAAACCGTGGTTTACAGCAGAGCTCAGGCAGCTTCGTCAGGCCAAAGAGGATGCTTACAGAGTTGGGGATAAAGTCTTGTACAATCAGGCCAGGAACACACTGAACAAGGAAATCAAGAGTTGCTAAAAGATACTCTGAGAAGCTGAAAAACAAGTTTTCAGCTAACGACCCTGCACCAGTGTGGAGTGGCATGAAACAACTCACAAATTACAGGACTCCTACACCCAACCATGTAGGGAACCAACAACTGGCTGACGACCTGAATGTGTTCTTCTGTAGATTTGAAAGGCCCAATCTCAAACCTAACACCCACTCTGAACTTAATTTCACACAAACACCAACACCTCCTGCAACCCCCCTCCTCCCCCCTACTCCTTTCAACACCATCATCCCAGCTATACTCCAGAATAAATTACACCAACTCTCTGTTCCCATGTCTATCTGTCAGTGGATTACCAGCTTTCTGACGGACAGGCAGCAGCTTGTGAGACAGGGTAAACTCACTTCTAGCACCTGTACAATCAGCACTGGTGCCCCCCAGGGATGTGTGCTCTCCCCACTACTCTTCTCCCTCTACACCAATGACTGCATCGCCAAGGACCCCTCTGTCAAGCTCCTTAAGTTTGCAGACGACACCACTGTCATCGGCCTCATCCAAGATGACAATGAATCTGCATACAGAAAGGAGGTTGAACAGCTGGCTGTCTGGTGCAGTCAAAACAACCTTGAGCTGAACACACTCAAAACGGTGGAGATGACTGTGGACTTTAGGAGGAACACCCCAACACTGACCCCCCTCACCATTCTAAACAGCATTGTGGCAGCAGTGGAGTCATTCAGGTTCCTGGGCACTACCATCTCACAGGACCTGAAGTGGGAGACCCACATTGACTCCATTGTGAAAAAGGCCCAGCAGAGGTTGTACTTCCTTCGCTAGTGAGGAAATTCAACCTACCACAGGCGCTGCTGATACGGTTTTACTCAGCAGTGATTGAGTCTGTCCTCTGCACTTCAATAACTGTCTGGTTTGGTTCAGCTACGAAATCAGACATCAGAAGTTTGGACTGCTGAGAGGATTATTGGTTGCCCTCTGCCCCCCCTTCAAGAACTATACACTTCCAGAGTGAGGAAAAAGGCTGGAAAAATCACTCTGGACCCCACTCACCCTGCCCACTACCTTTTTGAACTGTTGCCTTCTGGCCGACGCTTCAGAGCTCTGAGCACCAGAACCGTCAGGCACAGGAACAGTTTTTTCCCTAAGGCTATCCATCTCATGAACAGTTAAATTGCCCCATTGAGCAATAACTGTGTATTGCACAGTTCAGTCTTTTTTATATTTATCCAACGCATCCAACCTCTTCTGCCATTTCATTCCTCTGAGAGAAAAAAACAAAACAAAAAAAACAAAAAAAAACATTTGCACTGTACATAGCAGATTTGTATTTGCACTGTACATAACAGATTGTATTAGATTTACACTACCCATGTGTGTGTGCGTCTGTACGTATGTGTATAATTATTTTTTATTATTATCTATGTCTTTCTGCTGTTTTTGTATTGTTGTACACTGGAAGCTCCTGTCACCAAGACAAATTCCTTGTATGTGCAAGCATACTTGGCAATAAAGCTGATTCTGATTTACATTTTTATCAAAAAAAGATGGAATGAAAGTGAATGGTGACTGAGGGATGCCTTACATCTTTTGTGGATCTCCTTATATGGAACAGAGAAAGCCATATTGGTTTGGAACAACATTAGTGTAAGTAAATGATGATAGAATGTTAACTTTTGGGTGAATTCATTGGCCTTTGTGATAGTTGGGACTGATGCTTTTATATAAAATCAAGTGACATCAAGCTTTAGTGCTGTTTATTTAGTAGTTTTAAGATGGTCTGGTGGTACTTCTGGTACAAAAGTTAAAAAGCCTTTATTTTTGTTTGGCTAGTCACACATGGACATTTAAAAAAATCTAATAAATTATTTAATGTCCATGTGGGACTAGCCAAACAAAAGTATAGGCTTTTTAACTCTTGTACTAGAATTGCCTTGGACTATTTTTCTAAATGCAATGAACAAAACCTAACCAAAGAGCACCTTTTGGGATTTTAAAGGAATATTCCGAGTTCAATACAAGTTAAGATCAATCGACAGTATTTGTACCACAAACATTTATTTTGACTCGTCCCTCCTTTTCTTTAAAAAACAAAAATCGAGGTTACAGTGAGACACTTACAATGGAAGTGAAAGGGGCCAATCTGCAAACATTAAAATACTCACTGTTTCAAACGTATTGACAAAATGTAAACAATATGCATGTTAACATGATTTTAGTGTGATAAAATCACTCGCTAACCTTTTCTCTGTAAAGTTATATCCAATTTTACAACTTTGTTGCCATGACGACGTAATGCGGTAAACACTAAAACCCTAAAACAACTGAAAAAACGACGATATAAAAAACTTTAAAACTCATACAACACATGAGTTTTAATAGAAGAATTAATGTGTCCTTTTGTAAAATTATAAGCTTCACATTTCTGTTTAAACTCTCCAAAAATTGGCCCCATTCACTTCCAATGTAAGTGCCTCACAAAAACCTTGATATTTGCTTTATAAGAAAAAAAGAAAAGTCCAAATTTTTTATTTGTGGTAATCAACCTTATGTCACAAATGCTGTCAACTGAGCTTAACTTGTATTGAACCCAGAATACTCCTTTAACTTTACAACAGGAGGAGATCCTTCCAGCAAGTAGCATTCCAGACTTATTCCCTCAGATGGTCATTTTTGACTCTTGCTCAACAGATTTTGGTGGATCACGTGGAAACTTACCAATTACCTCCTCTGTATTAGGATCAATATGGCGATCCACACCATAATCCATGGCACTGTGAGTTCGTGGCTGTGGAGGAAAGGAAAACAAAGATGTTGATTTTATTCTCCTGATAATGCATTCAAAGCATTGTCAATTAGAAGTAACACAAAGAGCAACTACCACCAGCAAACACTGGTCACTTCTGCCAACCACTTACTGGAGGCCTTTGGACTATCCAGTAGGCTCTCTCCTGACAGTCGAACACCACTCTGTCTGGCTTCTTACGCTCCTTCCCAGCACTTCCCAGCACACAGAAAAAACACAATAAAATAATATACTGCAAGTACTTGATGTATTATCATCTCCATTCTCAAAAGTAAAACACATTCTCAAGGTGCTTTAGAGTTATGAAGAAATGAATAATGGATATAATAGGGGCAGCAATATGATACAAATTTAGCTGATTATAGACTGAAATAGTAACTATGTAATTAAGTTTTACATGGCAGGAGAGACTATACAGTAAATACTCACTGGTACTGCTCTTTTGCTTGCATTACAATAAAATCCCACTTGTGGTTCATCCATTTGTGAAGCTTGTTGTATTCTTCCTGTTACAATAAAACAGCATTATGGTATAATGACATTGCTTTGTCTTCCAAGGGATAACTAAATGTGAACAGAACCTGTGCGTACCTGTTCATGGGCATCAAGCACTCCCTTTTTTCGAATGTTTCTTTTTGCCAGATAGATTGCTTCAGTAAGGAAGAAAGAAACATGTTCTTTTTTCAATCTTTTCATTTTCATTAAGAGATTGTGAAATATAATTGTCTCTTTAAATATGTAAATGTATCGCTTGACCAGTAACTCCTTCTTGAAACTTTACAACAGATTCAGATTCGATGCACTGCTTTAAAATTGTTATTTTAGATCACAAACCATAATCTGTGTCTTCAGCCTTCCATTTCTGCACAGGCCAGAAATAGGGAGTCTATGGATAGTATAAAAGGGCACCAGGTTACTATTCACCACTATTAAAACATTTAGAAAATCATAGGTTCTCCTGCCATATAAAAACTTGTTAGAATTATTCACATGACACAATTACCTGAAAGCGGTACAAACTTCCATCTCCTTTTAGGACAAGCTTTTTGTGGTCCTCTAGAGGGTAGATGTAACCGTATGCCACTAACATTGTGCCAAATGCTTGAGCCTCTGGCATAAGGAAATCAAAGGACATTATTGTTCAATAATAATGTAAATCAAACACATTTTAAAGGGGTCTTGACATGAATTTTGTTATTATTTTAAAATGTTCTTTTAGGTTTACTTATAATATAATATTATATATATATATATATATATATATATATATATATATATATATATATATAATTATTATTATTATTATTATTATTATTATTATTATTTATTTTTGGAATGCCCAATTCCCAGTGAGGAAGAAACATGGTGGCGTAGTGACTCGCCTCAATCCGGGTGCCGGAGGATGAATCTCAGTTACCTCCGCGTCTGAGACTGTCAATCAGCGCATCTTATCACGTGGCTTGTTGAGCGCATTACCGTGGTGACATAGCACGTGTGGAGGCTTCACACCATCCACCGTTGCATCCACGCACAACACACTACGCGCTCCACCGAGAGTGAGAACCACATTATAGCAACCACGGGGAAGTTATCCCATGTGACTCTAACCTCCCTAGCAACCGGGCCAATCTGGTTCCTTAGGAGACCAGACTGGAGGTTTACTTATAATATTAGTAAAGTTTAATGCACAAAAAAGTCATATATTTGTAAAACATGATCATTTCCCACCCTCATTCTGACTCTCGGTTAGAAACACTCGGTTTTGGTGCTGCTTCTCCTTTAAGAGTTGACAGTAAACGCCCAGTGTTATGATTGGCTCTCTGCTCTTGACTAACCTGATCTTTTCTTGCCATCTCATTGATCAACGCTGCTGGGCGGGCTACAGAAGTGATAAGGTAAGTAGTGCTTTGTCCGAAATCACATACGGTCACAGTATGTACTGTATTCGTTTAAGGACGCACTTCTCAGCTGGTAAAACAGTACGTTATTTTAGGTATTCATGCGAGTAGTATGAATAGATTTCAAATATACTTCATCTGGGGACGTTGGCATCATCTCGTGACCTGAATATATGACGTTATAACAACGACCGCGAAAACTATCTGCTTTGGTTTTTGATAAACAAGCACCATTCAAGCACAAGGAACAATTATCTTGGTATATATTGCATTATAGTTGAGAAGAGCCGTGCGCCTCGCAATTCACCGGCGTTCCTTTAAATCCAGTGTTTTGAACTGGACGTCGCCTCAACTCCCGAGGGATTAAGGGATCGTTAAGTGTCAAGTCGATCCGCACTTCAAAATCTTGCCGGAAATAGTAGGTCATCTGGGTATTTCTCGCTTACTGCTTCATGAATACTGAGGATTTGGACATACTACTCAATTTGCATACTGTTTTTGGCATCCTATATAGTAGAGAAGTATGGATATTCGGATGCAGCATAGGTGATGATTTGTTGTCGTGGAGGCGGTTAGATGAAATGTCTACCACAGTGTAATATCACAATGTGGAGGAAGTAAAGAACGAGTCATTTTGGTAGCTTGGTTTCAACAAATGCTCTTTTTGCAGTGAGGAGTAAGTTTTGAGTTCTGAAAATTATAGTAGGTTTTTATAGTACAATGACCTCTTATATGTCAAAAGAACAAGGAAAATTTGATTCCTCATGTCATGACACCTTTAAGACTTCTGGACCATTAATTACTCAAAACAAGGCATTTTCACACTTACCTTCGTTAGTTGTCTTCATGTGGTTGGCAATCCATGCAAGAATGTCCTGACCTGTCAGAAAAAGGAAATGAAGATGTGTGGAGAGCACAAGTGTGCAGTGAGCATAACAATTACCATAATGACAGGCTTTAAAATAAAACATTTAGGTAAACAATGATTAAGCATATTAGTGCATGTCCCAACAATAAACTGTAGCCAACCACTGCTTTGTACAT
This sequence comes from Myxocyprinus asiaticus, assembly GCF_019703515.2. NCBI lineage: Eukaryota > Metazoa > Chordata > Actinopteri > Cypriniformes > Catostomidae > Myxocyprinus > Myxocyprinus asiaticus. Next base: position 26,051,013 of record NC_059357.1, on the reverse strand, counting down.
GTGTATACTGCTTTAGAAAGGGCAAACATTTTCACATTATTACATCTGAAAATTAAGTCAGTAACACTTCAGAATGGATCTATAAGTTAATTGTATTTAATGCATTATTAATTATCAACATACTATATTTATTTACAATATTTATTAATCTTGGTTAATGGTCTTTTATAAATATACTATTTTTAATTGTTAGTTAGTTTGGCCGTTAAGGCACGAACTCATGTAAGCATACAACTTTGAATGTTAAACACGTATTTGTATATGCAAAAATTAACAATAAGAAACATTAATAAATTATGTTAAAGTTCTGTACACTGTAAATTCATGTCAACTTTTGCCTTAACGTATGTTAATGTGTTCAGTCTTATTGTTGCCATTAAGTCTTTATGCAAGATGTACTTAAAGTTCCTGGCTCACTAGATTTGTTACTCACTAGATGTGTCAACAATCCTTGCTGAGATTTGAGCCTAAAGTAGCAAAGATCTCATCCAATTGAAGGCTGCTGTATATAGCAAGCGCCCTCAGATTATGATCAGTGGCAGCACAAAGCTTGTCTCTGTATATCAACCTAAGTCTTTTGTGCTATAGTATTTTCGTAGATTGTATAGCACAGTATAACAAAGTGCACAAGTTTTGTAAAATATCCTTTCCAAACTGCAATGACGACAAATACAATAAAATAGATGATGTGCTCACATTAAACATCATACCATTTCAAACCAAAATCAAAATCAAAAGAAGCTTACTACATTACCACACAAACTCACCGGCCATGGCATGGGGAATGACTGTAATGTTTAGCTTCTGTTCTGATGCTTTGACTCCATTCTTTGAGTTCTGCATCTCTACCACAATGGCCTCCACCTGAGACATTCAGGAAATGAGTTCAAATGTCTTAGGTACAGCCCCAACAACTATTGACATTCAATGCATCACAGTGTTCACATCTAGCTAGGCATATTTAGTCATATTCAGCTTTCTTTCAAGTGAAAATCAGCCGTGACCTTCAAATATCAGAATAACTTGTTCAGATATACAGGGGGACCCTAAGTAAGCTTGGATTAAAAATTGGGATATTAAACTTTATTAAATGCCCTCTGATAGAAAAAAAAAATAAAAGACAAAATCTTCAACAACAAAAAAATTTAAATAACTTACGCTTTGGAATCATTATGGCCTTTGAAATTAGTAAGAACTGGAGCTCTTAACTCAAGCTGTCATGTGGCATGATGCCAAGCTAATTGGCTTTGAAGTCTGAAAGCTCTTTTACCTTTTCAATGAATTCAAGATCTCTTCAAGAAGCTCAGAATAAACCAAAACTTGTGGGGGGATGGAATCAAAAGAGGTCATGTGTGTGAAAAGGTCAAAGGTTCAGATATTCTCTATGCATGCTGAGATAAAGGAATATAATTTTTGTTGATGTATTCTACTGTTACATATTGTAGCATTAAAAGAATATTCCGGCTTTAATACAAGTTCAGCTCAATCGACAGCATTTGTGGCATAATGTTGATTACAACAGAAATGTATTTCATCCCTCATTTACTTGAGGGAAAGCAAAAAATGGAAGTGAATGGGGTCAATCTGTAAATATTAAAATACTCACTATTTCCAAAGTATAGCCACAAGATGTAAACAATATGCATGTTAACATGATTTTAGTGTGATAAAATCACTTACTAACCTTTTCTGTGAAAAGTTAAATCCAATTTTACAACTTTGTTGACATGACAACATTGTCAACAAACCCTAAACCCCTAAAATGACCGTAAAATTATGATTTAAACAAATTTACAGCTCAAATAATACATGAGTTTTAACTGAAGGATAATGTAAGTGCTTTTATAAAATTATAAGCTTCACATTTCTGCCTTTTAACCCTCCAAATAATTGCTCCCATTCACTTCCATTGTAAGAGCCACACTTTAACCTCAATTTTTGCTCTTTTTAAAGAAAAAGAGAAACGAGTCTAAATATATTTTTTGTGCAAATTAACATGGTCACAAATGCTGCTGATTGAGCTTAACTTTTACTGAATATTCCTTTAAGCACTTTTAATAAAAATAAAAAATTAAAAGGATCACTTAATTTATTTTATTTAAATTTAGACCTGCATGTGATTTTACAGTATAGCAAAGGCACAGACAGCTAAATATAAGCTATAAGGTCCAGAAAATGGGGTTAAATGTTCAACAAAGTATATTAGCAGACTAAATAAATAATAACAAATACCTTGCTATATCTAAAGAAGCATCTTACCTTTTTAAGGCAGGCCATCCGTGGCCGATAATGTTGACCATGATCCCGGTCTGATCTAATTGTCATTTTGCAGTCCACGAAAAATAAATGTAAAAGATGAAAACAAATCCTCTACTCAAACGGCCCTTTTATAAGAGTGAGTGGACAGTGCAGATCCCCGCTGCACGTATCGCGAGAACGTGCGCGCGCGCACACACACAAGAACACACACACACACACACACACACACACACACACACACACACACACACTAGTGTAAACACTGACTAACGAAACACAAGAAAGTGACTGCGCTTTTGGCGTCACCAAAAATAGCCTGTTCAGAAACGGCCTAATTACGGGCCTATAAAACAAATTAAGTGGTCTAGCATGATTTATCCAATGAATGTAAATGTTTCAGAAATATTATGCAGTACAAAGCTTTTACTGTGTCAACGGGGGTTAACTAGAATGGGGGCACATACATTTTGAGAATAAATGAAGAACCACACAATTTCAGCCTCTTTCACCGCAAAATTTATATTTTACTGTGTCAACAGGGGGTTAACTAGAATGGGGGCACATACATTTTGAGAATAAATGAAGAACCACACAATTTCAGCCTCTTTCACCGCAAAATTTATATTTTACTGTGTCAACAGGGGGTTAACTAGAATGGGGGCACATACATTTTGAGAATAAGTGAAGATACACACAATTTCAGCCTCTTTCACCGCAAAATTAATATTTGCCTCGTATGTCGAACCAGAGACTATTTAGCAGAGACGGGCCACTTCTTTTTAAATGAATGGGAGAAATTGGATGTAGAAAGCAAGTCCCGCTTTACAGGTAAAAGAGCCAATCACCTTTTAGATCCATACATCTCCTGTCAATCAACTCTAGAACGCGCATGAGCATTAGCTATACAAGCCAGGTAAATTGCGTTTTTGTAGCATAATCCAAAGTAAAAAAAATTAAATAAATAAAGGACAATTTATGATACCAATGTTGTCAGATTGTACTGCTGATTTGCAATATGTTTTTTGGTTGTTATCTTGACCAACTGTTTTGGAGATTTCAGTCTTTCCCCTTTCAAGTAGACAGGAGCAGAACTTGTATGCCGCTTGAAAAATAGCTGCCCGTGAGCGTTCCAAAGATGGAGGCCGAGTGGACTGAGTTGCTAAAAAGACTTTGGTCGAACCCGCCCAAACTTTTATCACCCCAGCACTGCGCGCGCGCGCCAGTGTTATGGTAACAGCGCCCCGCCCGCAACCAGCACTCAGGCGCGCGCAGTTTCACTCCCTAGTACTGTATCGATGAAGTTGCACAAAGATGGCGGATTTCCTGCCGTCCCGGTCCTTGCTATCCATTTGTTTTCCAAACTGTCTTCTCAACAGCAGCGAGGCGGAACAACTGAGGAAATCTAAAGAGATAGACAGGGGTCTTCTGAAAGACAAAACCTATGTGAAACGACTAGTCAAGATACTTTTGCTCGGCGCCGGGGAGAGCGGCAAGTCCACTTTCCTCAAGCAGATGCGCATCATACACGGGCAGGACTTCGACCAGCGGGCCAAAGAGGAGTTCAGGGCCACCATTTACAGTAATATTATTAAAGGTAGGAGGTGCGCGTCTCCCCGTCAGACCTCTGGAGAGTGTCGTGTGGGGTCTAAAGGTGACTGTGTGTTGGTGAAGTGAGTTTTAAACGAGGTTTAGCTCGCGTTAGCTGAAGTTGCGCTGTAACCTGCCCAGGAGAAACGCCCATGCTGTTCTCTCAACTTTTCACCGCCGTGATCTTGAACAAAGACCTCAGCGAAGCAGCGCATTTCTGTATAATATTGTCTCATAACTTCCAGACAGATTAAAGTTGAATTAAATCGCACATCTGATTTCAGTCGTTACGAAAGCCAAAACTTAGCGTGAATTTAACCCGAATGTTCGTGCTCAAGTTTTTTGTCGTTTTAAAGAGAGCACAAATCTTTCCGTTCGTTTAAACTCCGCAACATGTGTGGTGTTTATTTTATTTACAACCAGCATATGTTAATTTCTGAAATATTAAACTCATTACTATTCTAGTTTGTGTGTTTTGTCAGATTTTGGGGGCTGTTTAAGGACTCCTCGGAGAACTCTTTTGACTGCACGAGTTAATGCCATAACCAAAACTGGATTATGTCAAATAAATCAATCCAGCACGAAAAGCCCATCTCAAATTGTAAACAAGCTCTTTCTTGTTTGCTGGTATGTCCTTATAAATAACAAAGAGACTGGTGTCTGGAGCACAACACTGACTCAACTCATCGCCGTGATTGTTTATTCAAATCATACTGCTTCCTTCTTGTTTATATGTCAGTTTTGATTGAAGTTTTTAGTTAGTAATATGTATAGACTATATTTCAACGTGTTTTGGGCATCTGATATGGGTGGTGTCCTGAGTGGCACATGATGAGCACATGGTAATCACTGACAGTGCAACTAATCACAGACCAACACCTGCTATGAAACTAACCAGCTTTACTGTTACTGCTATGGTTTCACAGTTCAGACAGTATGGCCAGGTCTTTATTTAAAAGAAGGGGATGTGATATGATCAGTACACACTTTATGTAATACAGTGCTCCCCAGTTGGGTTGCCTCAGCTGGGGATTTCCAGTGCCTATTGCTATGAAAAGATTGTGAGATTTCCTGTATGAGATTAATATTTCACTGTGGCCATGAATAAGGGCTCATCAGTGATCTTGTGGAGACTGTCTGCAGCGGTCACTAACATCATATCCTTCCCTAGCTCAACTTAAACAGGAAGCATTTAGTTCAATGGCTGCTTGGATCTAATCCTAAGGCATTCCAGAAAACACAAAACCTAATTATAATGCATAGATGGAGAGTGAAAGAGGGAAAAGGCACACAAATAATCAAAGAAACACATTTTTATTCGTTTCTCACATTTCACTGAAGATCCAGCTTGCCAGAGCTCCTCTTTGAAGAGTAATGCAGGGTATGTTTTTTAGGTTCAATCCATAAGAGGATATTTAAAGTGTTTACTCAGGGCTTTTACATTGTTCCTCTTTGGTCTTCTATTCTTCCCAGGTGTCAACTTCCACAATTCAAGAGACTGATTAGGCCTATATGATTCTTCATGATGTCTTTATGCACTTTGCCACAGCTTAAATGGGTTGTTCACCCCAGTATGAAAATTCTCTCATCATTTACTCACCCTCATGCCATCCCTTCGGTTTCCGTAGTCTCAGCCACAAACTCATCGTACAACACCTGTGGCTACTAGTGTGCAATTTTATTTTACAGCTTCTTTGTGTCCAGTGAAGTGATTTCCATTATGTAGGCTCAGGACATTGCGTGTATTGGATAGAACAGATGCTAAAATATTTATAAAAAAATGTAAAAACTGTCCCATCTCCATGATGCCCATCATCACATTTTTGAACAGTGATGTCACACCTCTAATATAATATAATATTATATATATATATATATATATATATATATATATATATATATATAAGGTAGGGATGTGAAAAGTACTGGTACTGCAGTACCAAGTCGATACTAAAATAAAAAAGATGTCACTGCCACTGTTAATGCAGTAACGTTGGTACCAAGCACAGACTCAATTAGATACTCGCTTGCTGTCTGACTAACACAAAAATGCTTTTGAATGCACAGACATGAATTTGACACATTTGGGAAAAATTAATGCACAGTTAATCTAATTAAAATCGTGATAGGTCATAGTGTGACAAAAAGATGCAATTTAATTAAATATACTGTCTGCATGTGCTGCATGCTTTACAGTGAATGTGTGAAGCCACTCATATGCTAAAATCACTGCATAAAGAGCATCACGCTCGCTGTGCATTTTGTAATAGATGAAAGAACAGAGTGCCTATTCACTGTGAAGCACGTAGTGCCTGGAGACTGTTTATAAATTTAAATCGCAACATTTTGCACTTTAATAATCGCACTGAGACATTTAAACAGCTGCTTATCCGGAGGTGTGAAGCTACCATCAAAAACACAGACAAACTGAAAAGCCTTCATGTAAAAAGAAAAAAAAAGCTTTATTCAACTTGAGGCAGAAGTATGTTAATACTGCAAAATGTATTATTCACTTTATTTGTTAAAAATGCAATGACATGTTGAAAATGAGATGGGTATGTTTAAAGTGAGATTTAATAAATATTGCGGTCTGTCTTAACAAAACAATTGCAGTTAATGATAGTGACTCACTTTAAAGCTTATAAAAGGACCCCAAAGTATCATAAAAGTAGTCCTTGCGGCTTGGCGTTATATTCCAAGTCTTCTAAAGACATATAAGTTCTGGTGAGAAAAACCTCTGGTAGTGCCAAAAATTACATGAGGGTGAGTAAATTTGACAGAATTATTGAATTAGGCTGAACTATTCTTTATCCTGTGAGTTTATACAAATTTTTTTGAAATTATGGAGTAAAAGCTTCTGGAGTTACTCTTCCAAGCTGTAGCAGGTTGTTTATCTTTTCTAACTCAGGCATTATCTTGTTTATAATCCTTCATAGTTCAGCTGAGCATGCATTTGTTGCATCCTGCTGTTGTTTATGAAATTACATGATTTAGTCTTTAATGGGGAAAGTCTCGCTGATGCCAGATCACATCTATTCAGGGTATCGGCTTGTCTGCAGTGGTGGTAAATATTACAGTTGTCGGTTATAAGGTGAAAGTGCATGTACAGTATATATGATGAGGAAACCCTCTTAGCTTCAGTCAGATGGATGCACCACAAATATGTGATGTGTCAAAAGAGTTACGCTTCTTGCCGGCTCCGCTCTTAAAGTTTCCTGCACTGCAGCAGAGTATGTTTCACTGTTAGGCCGGTCACGATTATTAAATAACCGTATGATTGCGGTTAATTGATCTAACCGTGGCTATTTGAGACAACTGCGATTCAAATTCCTATCACATTTTAATGCCCAAATAAGGGTATTTTAAGCTAACATACTGTATAAATGCCATTTAATGGTGCGTTTTTGTGTCATTCAGTTGAACTCCATGTCCGAGCATCACTGAGCTGCACCGCGGAGGTCAACCAGCTCCTGTCCTGAAGAGCAAGAGCGCGCTCAGCAGAGGCTCATTCCAAACCAAATAAACAAACTATTATTAACTTTGATACTGAACGCAAAGTACTCCAGTTTCACTTTAAACGATCGTGTAATGGCAAATGTCCCTGGTTCATACACGCTGTGTTAATGACACGCAGTGACACAGAGGAGGAGACGCACGCTTAATCTATTTCTGTGGAGTGATAAAATGAAGCGAAATCTCAAAGGTTCTGCTTCATGACAAATAAGGGCTTGTGGGTTTAATCAGAGCATTAAAATAACTTGTGAAAGTGAAGAAATTAGGAAAGGAATATTTTGCTGCTGCATAATATAATAAAAATATAATAGAAATATAATAAAATATGTATAAAAATATTTTATTAAAAATATTTTATAAAATATGAGTTCAAAAAACAAGTGTAAATGTAAAATTGAGACATATTTAAATTTAGAAATATTTTTGAGTATTTTATTTCTCATGTCATTTATATGTTTTAAAAGCCTTAAAAGGAAATCAGTTTATCCCTATTTTATTATTTGATTTATATATTTGAAGTTAAATATGTAAAAATGACTTCTTTAGGTGTATGAAGCACACATGCAGAAAAAGCACACCTTAAAAAATATGACAATTAATTGTGAAAGCCCTTAACGAGACAATCGTCACAGCCCTAAAACAGGCAGTTAATCACAATTAATTGTTTGACAATTAATCGACAGCCAAATTTCATAATTGTGACAGGCCTACTCATTGTTCAGTTCGTCATACTTCTTCCTGCTGCATTTTATTGTATACATATTCCAGTTGATTTATGTGTATGCGTCAGATTTACTTAACAAATGGCTTTAACGTGTCATTGGAATCTGGACTTGCTATATAATTAAATGTAGGAATGAAATTGTTAGTAGTGGCCTGTGTGCTCTTGGCCCGTAGGGACAGGATAGAAAGTTTTCTGTATATAGTGCATGAATATTTCAGACAGAATGCGTGTTTGCTCTCGCTAATGTGCATCTATAAACTGCTGTTATTGATTCTGCTGTAGGACTTGTATTCAATAGAGACAGCTCTCATACGTTTCAGTCTTGCGCTGCACTAATGGACCTCTACTTGGATATTGCTGACCTCTTAAAGGGCCCTTCAGTTAAACACTCTTGACCTACCATCACCTCGCACCTGAATGTGTGGAGAGAACAATTAAGGACTTATCCTGTACAAGGACCCCGGAACAGCCTGATTACTGCACATTAGGTCTAGAAACTCCACGCAGGATCTAAAATGAGGAAACGCAAATCAAATGCTTTGTAGTTTACTTGTTTTACTGAAGGGCTGCCCCCTAATAGTCGACCAAACGTTAGTCAATGAGAAGAGTCTTGGTTGACCAAGTTTTGATTGGTCTGTTGGTCGCAGGGAAAAAAAACTCCACAGGAAGTGGCGAAATCACGCAGTCAGTGATGGACAGACATGATCGTTTACACGGCTGGTCCATGCAGTAATTATGTCGGGCTGAAGGTGACATGCAAACTCTGCAGGCAAACGTTCGCCTCAAACATGGCTTATCATTTGAAACATATAGGTAGCCTAATGTTAGCCACTTAGCATGGCCGCTCGCTCTAACGTTAGATAACTTAGATAAATATGCGCGATTAGGCTTATCTAAGTGTTCGTGGGGAGTGGGGAAGCTAAATTAGTACCTCGCCTACTGCATGTTTAACTTAATGTGCATTTCTCTCTATAACTGTCTGTTCAGACAGTCTCCTTGCTGGTTTTTCCGACACATTCAGAATCATTACCACTTTTGCCGGTGTCGCTGTGGCTTGCTTCATGCGTGCACTTGTAAAATATATATTTTAAAGGCTCATTATTACGGTTTAGTATTTCTCTGTAATGTAGAACAATTTTAGCAATGTTACTTATAGCATTCTTTCTTAGCACTGGAACTCAAACCACTTTCTGAAAATACATATTTAAGTAATTAAATTAATATCATAAATGTACAACTGCTAGTCGTCTAGGAAAATCTTAGGTCAGGGGCAACCCTATTTACTGTATGGACCCTTTTCACAGGCCCTGTTAACACCTAGTATTAAGATGTGTTTTGGATGATCTGATCACAAGTGTGTACAGGCAAGATCATAATATTCTCCTTTGACCACTTGTGTTTGGGTTTTGAGGGGACATTGTCTGATTTCATGATGACATCACTACTTCAGTGTGTTACTGCATGTTAATGAATCACAAAAAACAGTTTCTCCCAATTAAACTTGACAAATATGATGTGTAGAGTAGAATTCTGAAATACAAAGGTATTTATATCACTGTACCTTCTATTATATTATCCAAGGCATTAAAAAAAGAGAAGCTGGCTTCAGGAGTTCGTTTGGAATATACTCTGCAAATACATGCATAAATTTGAAGACCGAAATGAATGCAAGAGCACATACAAAACACATTCTATGTCCCTCAAAATGCTTCAGAAACATGGAAAGAACATTATGAAATGGGTATGCCATATTAGTTAAATAAATGCCTTGACTGCATTAAATTTATTAATCTTATGCACTGACAGCTGAATGCTTAAAGATCCATGCACCAGGTAGGGGCCTAGGTAGCTCAGTGGTAAAATACGCTGGCTACCACCCCTGGAGTTCGCTAGTTCGAATCCCAGGGCGTGCTGAGTGACTCCAGCCAGGTCTACTAAGCAACCAAATTGGCCTGGTTGCTAGGGAGGGTAGAGTCACATGGGGTAACCTCCTCGTGGTCGCTATAATGTGGTTCATTCTCGGTGGGGCGCATGGTGAGTTGAGCGCGGTTGCCGCGGTGGATAGCGTGAAGCCTCCACACGCGCTATGTCTCCGTGGCAACGCGCTCAACAAGCGGGTTGACTGTCTCAGATGCGGAGGCAACTGGGATTTGTCCTCTGCCACCCAGACTGAGGCGAATCACTATGCGACCACGAGGACTTAGAGCGCATTGGGAATTGGGCATTCCAAATTGGGAGAAAAAAGGGAAAAAAAAAAAAAAAAGATCCATGCACCAGAAGAAGTATTTGCCAAACAACAATGCCTAATGTACAGTGGTGAAGTTGATTTTCATTTTATTCGCTTTGGTCTTGGTTTTGTCACATATTTTGTCTGAAAAGGCCTTAACCGAGTTTTTGTGGGCAGAAGAGTGGATGAGAGCATTTCTCTGCAGTAAAAAGCATTGTCAAATGGAAATGTCATCTTTCAGTGTTCCGCTAAAATAAAAGCTTAAGGGTTTAACCAAACTGCATAGCTATGCCGCATGCAAGTGTAAATTAGTACATAAATATGCTACTATTTTATAATATTATTAATATTATACAAAGTATACAGGTGCATCTCAATAAATTAGAATGTTGTGGAAAAGTTCATTTATTTCATTAATTCAACTCAAATTGTGAAACTCGTGTATTAAATAAATTCAATGCACACAGACTGAAGTAGTTTAAGTCTTTGATTCTTTTAATTGTGATGATTTTGGCTCACATTTAACAAAAACCCACCAATTCACTATCTCAAAAAATTAGAATACATCATAAGACCAATAAAAAAAAACATTTTTAGTGAATTGTTGGCCTTCTGGAAAGTATGTTTATTTACTGCATATGTACTCAGTACTTGGTAGGGGCTCCTTTTGCTTTAATTACTGCCTCAAATTGGCGTGGCATGGAGGTGATCAGTTTGTGGCACTGCTGAGGTGGTATGGAAGCCCAGGTTTCTTTGACAGTGGCCTTCAGCTCATCTGCATTTTTTGGTCTCTTGTTTCTCATTTTCCTCTTGACAATACCCCATAGATTCTCTATGGGGTTCAGGTCTGGTGAGTTTGCTGGCCAGTCAAGCATACCAACACCATGGTCATTTAACCAACTTTTGGTGCTTTTGGCACTGTGGGCAGGTGCCAAATCCTGCTGGAAAATGAAATCAGCATCTTTAAAAAGCTGGTCAGCAGAAGGAAGCATGAAGTGCTCCAAAATTTCTTGGTAAACGGGTGCAGTGACTTTGGTTTTCAAAAAACACAATGGACCAACACCAGCAGATGACATTGCACCCCAAATCATCACAGACTGTGGAAACTTAACACTGGACTTCAAGCAACTTGGGCTATGAGCTTCTCCACCCTTCCTCCAGACTCTAGGACCTTGGTTTCCAAATGAAATACAAAACTTGCTCTCATCTGAAAAGAGGACTTTGGACCACTGGGCAACAGTCCAGTTCTTTTTCTCCTTAGCCCAGGTAAGACGCCTCTGACGTTGTCTGTGGTTCAGGAGTGGCTTAACAAGAGGAATACGACAACTGTAGCCAAATTCCTTGACACGTCTGTGTGTGGTGGCTCTTGATGCCTTGACCCCAGCCTCAGTCCATTCCTTGTGAAGTTCACCCAAATTCTTGAATCAATTTTGCTTGACAATCCTCATAAGGCTGCGGTTCTCTCGGTTGGTTGTGCATCTTTTTCTTCCACACTTTTTCCTTCCACTCAACTTTCTGTTAACATGCTTGGATACAGCACTCTGTGAACAGCCAGCTTCTTTGGCAATGAATGTTTGTGGCTTACCCTCCTTGTGAAGGGTGTCAATGATTGTCTTCTGGACAACTGTCAGATCAGCAGTCTTCCCCATGATTGTGTAGCCTAGTGAACCAAACTGAGAGACCATTTTGAAGGCTCAGGAAACCTTTGCAGGTGTTTTGAGTTGATTAGCTGATTGGCATGTCACCATATTCTAATTTTTTGAGATAGTGAATTGGTGGGTTTTTGTTAAATGTGAACCAAAATCATCACAATTAAAAGAACCAAAGACTTAAACTACTTCAGTCTGTGTGCACTAAATTTATTTAATACACGAGTTTCACAATTTGAGTTGAATTACTGAAATAAATGAACTTTTCCACGACATTCCAATTTATTGAGATGCACCTGTATTTCCATAATGTATTAACGTATTATTATTGGGTTCTAAAATAAAAAAAAGTGGACAAAAACAGGTACACAGTGAACAAATACAATGTGAAGGTGATGTGAACAAAATGCATCTTAGGTTATGTTCAGACTGCAGGCAAATCTGATTTTTTTTTCTCAGATCAGATCTTTTCAGGCAGACTGTCCACACTATTAATTGCAAGTGATCAAATCAGATTTGCGCGTTCAGACGTTGGTTGCTTTGGTAACGACGTAGGCGTACCCACGTTATGATGTAACGGAAACAGATGCGGGGAAAAATGGAGGTGCATCATCTCGCTCTCCAAATAAGCGCCCTGTCCGGTCGCAGTGCAGGACTCCTCCATCGCACAAGAAAAACTCTGCGACGGTGGAGGTTGGTAAATATTGTGATGTTCCGTACGGCAGTCACCAATTTTTTACGTCATCGTTGTGTGTCTCGTTAAGAGTGACACAAAAGACCATTTGAAATCCGATTTGAGCAGCCAGAGTGTCCGGACTGAGATGCATTTGAAAAAATCAGATTTAAATCGCATTTGAAACCATCTCCCAATGTGGTTTGAATCGGATTCGGAAAAATCAGATTTCATGTGGTTTTTTGCTGTCCATACTATCAAAAACTCATCTGGATACAATCTGGATATGCAAAGAATCAGATTTTTAGTGGCAGTCTGAACAAGGCCTTAATACCAGGTTTAAAAAGGGCGTAAGACTGGGATAAGGCTTTTCCGCCTTATTCAGCAGCATAAATCTAATAGGGCTGTCACTATCGATTGTTTTGGTAATCGAGTAATCTAACGATTATTCTGACGATTAATCGATAAATCTTAAAAATAGAATAATTTATAATAACTCTGTTTGCATAAAGTTGTCAAGGTGAAGTCACGCTTGGCTAAAATGCATTCATTAGCCTAAATTTTGATGGACTCTACGATTGAATTACAACAAAACAATTGTGCAAACAGACACCCAAAGCAGATCTATAATATAAAATATATATATAATTCAAGTTGACAGAGATTAGCTACTCCATGTTTGACCACTTTTTTACCTTTTCATAAACTATAAAATATTTATCAGAAGTGGGGAATTGCTAATAGGGTTGGGCTGGGGGGGGGATTAATTCAGCAATGCATCGCGATTCTTTCTCCAATGATTCTGAATCGATTCTGAGTTCAGTTTAAACCACGGCAGCGCAGTGACGCGAGACAGAGATAGAAACAAAGACATGGGTTAAGCGCATACACTAAAGTCAAGCGCACAAACATGACTGTTTGCAGGCTAGGTGTATCAAACACATGACCATTCTTGCCCGAATGAAACTACGATCCCGAAATTCTTTGACAAACCCACACACATGGCAACGGGAGAGTTTATTCATGATAACGTGCCAACAAACAACATGAAAGATGAGCTCGTGGCCATTATTGCACTGATTTGCACAGAACGGTGGAAAAAAACAGCAAAAAATTATGAGGCAGCGGTTCGGGAGATGTCGGTGATGTTTTCATTTAATTCTTTATTTTTTCTGATGCCTTTCCTCTTGCATGCTCTCTATTTCATTGGCTTTTGCTTATTGCCAGTTACTCGCATTTCAGGGGGAAAAAAAGACACTGGAGGACAAGATGCATCGTTACACCAAGATGCATCGTTACACTTTAAATCGTAATTGAATCAAATTGTGAGGCTAGTGAAGATTCACACCTAATTGCAAACTGTTACAAACTTAATCAGCATGAAATATAATCGACATGAGGGTGAAGATCACATTTACATTTAAAAGCTAATTAATTTACACACAATGGAAGCCAAATCGCAATCTGCAGAAAATAACCTTCTTAGATCGTGTGGATTCAGTCAGATTTACTGAGCAAAGTGTTTGTGTATCCATCACTGCGTGTGTAAATTTAATCAAGTCTGGCGGACGTCCTTGTCATTACATTATTTTATGTTGCTTCATAAAAGCCTATATTGCAAATGATTGTGTAGATAAATAGGTTTAGAGTACATTCCAATGTGTTTTTTGCCGAGTTCAATGTGTCCCCCGTGGAAACTAATGGCTTACCTTCTCTCACGCATCTGGATGCGCTGCACCACAAATCGTATGTAGATGAGCTTACTGTGTGTGTCCAGCGGGTCTGTGAAAACTGTATGTCATCTTTTTGAGTTCTGTTGCACTTCTGAAGTAATGTTATGGTTTTTCAGGCCCTGCATTGTTTTTCAAATCTAAAGTGGTGCTCTCACACAGCTGACACCTCGTAATGCATTTGGACCCTCATCCGAATACTACGTCACTTCTGCCTTATTTTTGATTTGTCGATTCGGCAATTTTGAAATGAAGGTTTTTTTTTAATCGAGTAATCAAATTCAATCGAATATAATTTTTTTTAAATATTTTGATTTAGTGCACATTTATATTTTTGTGTTATATTATTCAAGCATTATAAAAATAGAAATGGTCAACATTGTTGCGATGGGGTTACTTATACAGCTTCTGAGGGAGTGACTGTACATCTTTCACTCTTATGACTGCCGTAATCCACTGGTCTCTATTTTTGTTTCTCTTTTGAAAAGTCGTGGAAACAATAGTGAATTTTTTATTTTATTTGTTTGGGCAAAAATATTTTCTATGGTTTCTCATTCACCACTGTGGAAGGTTACCATGCTATCCACTGTTTTCCCGACTAACTAATGGGCGGCGCCATGATGATTCTAATTGCCGCGGGACCTTGCCAATGCGAGTGAAAACACTGGAGATCATAAAATGAAAACGTGCGTTATGAATCGTGGAACACTTCTGCGTTCAGGAAAAAGGTGCATAGTTTATATCAGCGTTCCAAACCTGGAAACGTGAATTGACTGTGAACAGCACGTGGCTCAGACAAAATAGTCCATGTAAATCTCTATGATGGAATATTTGTTGTTATGCAGAATGGAAGAGAACAGGTCTCCTTTTCCTAAACAGTAACACCATCCATTATTATTATGCTCATGCCTAATTACCAGGAAAAACAAAACTACAAACCTCTTCCAGAAATCCAGCCATAAGACAATATCTGAAAAGTCACAAAAGTCATTGTGAGCTGGAAAGCTGAAAACAGGTCTAGCAGGTTTTTTTTTTTAATTGTTTTTTTTTTTTTTTTTTACTATAGATGCTGGAGATAACAGTTTTGAAAGGAAAGAGAAGGCAAAGTGTGAAAACCAGCACACAATGGGACTCCCCTAGGCCGATAATCTGTATATATAGAACTGGAGACCAACTACTGTTTTCACTATAGATGCTCAAGCCATCAGTCGGAATATATGTAGGAAGTTGAAGTGTCATCCAGCAATAACACATGCCAAAGTCTTTCTAGCAAGTCAATCCATTGTCAGCCATGTTTAGAATGCTCTCGGGAGGCTATTTCCAGTCATGACAGTGCAGCTCCTATCTGCTTGAATGGGGAAAGACTGAAATCTCCAAAACAGTTGGTCAAGATTATGATCAAAGAATATATGTCAAATCCGCATTAAAACCTGACAACACTGGTATCATAAATTGTGCTTCCTTACCTCAGATTATGCAAAAAAAAAAAAAAAAAAAAAATTCCCGGCTTGTATAGCTAATGCGGATCCGCGTTCTCAAGTTGATTGACAGGTGATGTCTGTATGTAAGGTAATTGGTTCTTTTATCTTTAAGGTGGGATTTTCTACATCTGCTGATCGTTGGCTGCCATTGGGTGTTCCAATTTCTCCCATTCATTTTAATAGAAGTCACCCATCTCTGCTAAATAGTCTGCACATGCTCTTATGTGTTGCACTGGTATAACCACAAGTCTTAACTAATAATGCCATGGCACAATTACAATACATAATTTGACTTAGCCCTGTGCCTTTTATTATAATGATGTAAATAATTTTATACATTAAACGCCTCTTTTTAGGCTTTAGCTTTGAAAATGATGTAGAAAGTACTGCTTATATTTGCATGTATTGGAAAAACAAATAGGGTCTAATGTTAGCAATGTTAGTTTTGCCTCATGTCTAACTTGAAAACTGTCAATACACTGCATTGTACATAAAATGGAAAAATATATTTTATAAAGGGTGCATCAGTAGCCTAATTTCACGATATTTCAAGAATGAGCATTTAGTCAAAATAACATCAAAGTGAGGAGTCCTGGGTAGCTCAGTGGTAAAAGACGCTGGCTACCACCTCTGGAGCTCACTAGTTCGAATCCCAGGGCGTACTGAGTGACTCCAGCCAGGTCTCCTAAGCAACCAAATTGGCCCGGTTGCTAGGGAGGGTAGAGTCACATGGGGTAACCTCCTCGTGGTCACTATAATGTGGTTTGTTCTCGGTGGCGCACCTGGTGAGTTGAGCGTGGTTGCCGCGGTGGATGGCGTGAAGCCTCCACACGTGCTGTCTCCGTGGCGACGTGCTCAACAAGCCATGTGATAAGATGTGCGGGTTGACGGTCTCAGACGTGGAGGCAACTGGGATTCGTCCTCCGCCACCCGGATTGAGGTGAATCACTACGCGACCACAAGTATTCAAAAGCGCATTGGGAATTGGGCATTCCAAATTGGGTAAAAAAAAAGGGGAAAAATTATGTTTTTTTTTTTTTTTTACATCAAAGTGGCCATATGGTCATATGTGATTATTAAACTGCAAAAGGCTGCATACAAGACAGATAAATATGGTGTGCGCTTCAGAATTAACAGGTGATGTGCTTTTCTGTGCATGCACGGGGCTCATGGGCTCAGCGGATCACATGCAGTGTGAAAGAAAAATACTTGCAGGTTCAAGCATTTGCACAATTCCAAACATTAGAAACTGCTACAAGTTATTATACAAATCTACACAGTATTAGAGAAAAGGAGGAGATGACAGCGTTTCACCAGAACGTTTTAAATTGTCAAATAAACTGCACTTTCTTTCAGTGTCAAAATAAAACCAGTTAAATGTAAATAGGAAATAAATATATTGCAGTTATATAAAACAAATCTAATCCTTAAAATAATAATGATAATTCAGTATTATATTATAAGAATAAACTTGACTGGGTCCCACAGGAATAATTTAGCATTATGCAATACAGCTGGGTTAATAAGTAGTTTTTGCACACCATGTTCATTCAAATAAAATGCAGTAGTAAATGTTTATGAAGGTAAATAATGCTTTTTATTAAGCTATAATGTATCATTGTATATGAGTCTAAGTATATAAGTGCATATGAATAAAATTGTATTAAAAATATGTATAAAAAATTATAATCTCATTTTCCCTTGTGTTCATTTAGTGAAAATCTGTGGGAAACATACCTTTATTATTTTTAACTAGATTTATATTCAGTGGCTTTAAAATAGTGAATCTGCTTAGCTATAATGGCTGTTTAGATAAAATGATGGTTTCTCTGATATAAAAAAAAAATCCCTTTGAGCCATTTTAGATTCATTATTATTGAGATATACTGTATATCGAATATCGTCAAAAGGCTGAAAAATATCGAGATGTCATTTTTGTCCAGCCCTAGTTTATATTGGCTTGGACAGATTCACAGAAGCAAGTTAAATGCTTAGACTCTTTCATGTGGTCAGTAAAGTATGTAAGTGCATGTCAGCACTACCATGCCAAAACAAACAATTCGGGAAACCCGTTAAGGTGTTGATTTGATTTCATTATATTTACATTAGGTTCTCTCCCCTGGCTGCCTTCATAGGTATTCGAGTGCTTGTGGATGCCAGAGAGAAACTGCATATCCCCTGGGGAGACCCTTCAAACCAGGCACATGGAGACATCATGATGGCTTTTGACACACGCACCATGGTGTCACAAGGGACAGTGGAGACCAAAGTGTTCCTGCAGTACCTGCCTTTGATCAGTGCCCTCTGGGCTGACAGTGGCATACAGAACGCATATGACCGACGCAGGGAATTTCAGCTGGTGAGTTTCCCCCTACCACTAATGATTCAACTGTATTTCTTCATCTTTGCAGACTGTATGAAATGGCATTCACAATGCATTTGCTTCTGTAATGTGTATTTCTGAGTGAAACTGGATATTCAGCAGGAAAAATTGTAAGGCGGGACTTGTAGGGGGTGCATCATGCCAGGCTATGATATTATTGATGAATGTTATTTTTCCTTGCCTGTGAGGCATTGGTTTTGTCAAACAGAATGTCCTTTCAGATCTGGATTATTAAAGTTATTACATTTTAAATTAAGATTATAAAAATAACCTTAAAAATGTGCACTGATGAATTAAGATAGCAAATAGGATAACCTTTGATTTCATGTTCAGGGTTCTTTCTAAAAAATGTCTTGAATAACAATTTCATACTATTCATTAGGCCTGTTAGCATAGCCTATGTTTTTTTTTCTTCTTTTCTTGTCTTGGCTTGTGGTGGCCAAAAATACTTTAAAAGACTTAAGGGCCTAACTGAAATTTTTGCAGATTAACTTGCCAAGATGTTGTGTGTATATCTAAGAGGATGTGTAAACCACATTGCCGCTGTGCTTAGGCCTTGGCTGTTTAAGCTGTACATTTTTAATTCGATTTCTGTTTCTTACTGCAGTGGAATTTATCAAAGCCAGTCTAGAGAAAGGGAAGACATTTTTATTTCCTTTTTCTTTATTAGTATTATTTAGCTAGTTTAGTGTTGTGTCTTTTTTTTTAGTTTATTATTATTATTTTTTTTTTTTTGTTAATTTTGGTTTACCCCAATAAATCACAAATGATTCCTGATTAGGGCCTGACATAAGCAAGTGACATCTTAACACACAACTTCAGACTTCTCTAAATGCTCTCAGTTCCTAATGCTTTACTTCCCCGTTTTTTAAATGTTTGGATTTCGCAAAGTCTTTACACTAATTAATCAACTTTTATGATCAATATTCATAAAAATGAATAACAGGATGTTGACACAACTTGATCCTTGTGTTTTTTGTGAATTTTTGAGCAATGTTAATGAGAGAGCTTTATGTTGGTAATTCTTGGAGTATAACTCTAGGAATTTAACATTTTGTTTTCCTGTGCACATTTTATTTCCCTGTGCACAAGTTATGAATTTAACTTCCATATTGACCTTTACTGGAACCGTGCATAGAGAGTTGCTGTTTTAGCTGGGAGATAAAGGTGGTCTTTGCCCATCTCTATTGATCCTCTCAGCATGGGCCAGTTGGGACTTGTGCAGAGCAGCAGATGCATGCTGGTTAGGTCAAGAAACAACAAGACACCAAGCAGTTTTACTGCTGCCCAGATTTATGGAGCTGAAAACATGGAAGATCTGCACTTCTTGCAGCTCAGGAATCTCCATTTTCACTTTGCAGATGTTTAGTGGAAAGCAAATTTGACTGTTGAGGATAGAGGTTTATGTACAACTTGCCTATTAATGCGTGCTCTTCCCTCTGCTCTACCAGGCTCTAGTGATTTGTATTCTGGCATGCACAGCCTGTGTGAGTAAAGGCAACAAAACAAAATACTTTTGTGCCCTGTAATCCACAAACCACGTGTGTCGAGTGCAAAACATTATCAGGCTTCCTGCTTTCACAACCATGCCTCTTCAGCCTCTGGGGGGTTATGGTAGGCACCCGACGTGCAACAAAAAAAAGTTCTAGATTCCAGCAGTCAAGATCGCTTTGCTTTTGGCCACCACCCTTTTAAGACCTCTTTGCTCCACCACTCCTCTAATTTCTAGGCATTGCATAATCCTGATCCACTGCTTTAGTCTCTGTGCAGCTCTCACTACCCCTAAGAACAGCACTGTTATTTTGTCTTTTTAATGTATTCTTTGCACTGAAAAGAGGGCAAGCAGTTTATAACTGTCAAATTTTGTTTGGTGAATCATCATTAGGTTTGCTTGTAGTTTATGAATTATAGTGAGACCGATATTACCGGTTTGACCGGACATTTTTACCGATATTGTCATTTTTCACGTAATCGGTTAGCAATGCTTTTAAGATGGTTTTTACACCTGGTATTAAAGGATGATATGACCACAAGTGGTAAGTGCTAAATACAAGTTTAAACAGGGTCCATAACGTTTTGTGATCGATTAACAAAAAAATTGTGCTGACAGTCCATAAAAATCTGTAATTGTGATTAACCACACAATGTTTTGTAGTTAATCGCGATTAATCACATATTTTGAAAGTGCTGAAATTTGACACTATATAAACCTTTTTTAATTTCAAAATGCATTTATTTCCATCTTAGGAAAGAAAACAAAACAATATTTAACAATATAATGCTGTATTAACATTTTTCAAACAAAGTGTTCCACAGTGTAAAGATAGAAATGCATAAAAATAGCACCAATAAAAGCAACATTAAATGTTTCCCAAAGTCTAACTGGGAGGTTGACTAATCGAAAGAACTAGTCCCAACATCGGTTGCATATTCATTGCAATGGGCATTAAATCTCTTAAAATCTCATCCTCCAGAATATGAATCTGCTGTGGCTATCCACTTTCTTATAGCAGTCGTGAAGCTGTGTTCATGATTCGCGTCAGGGCATCAACGCCAGCACCGCTTTGAAATCCTCATGAAGAGCGCTTGCAAACAAAAACGTTTCATTCTGCGTTTTGGTGATATTTAAGACTTTACGTGCTTCTGTGGTAATTACATTGGGC
Source organism: Myxocyprinus asiaticus (assembly GCF_019703515.2). Lineage (NCBI taxonomy): Eukaryota > Metazoa > Chordata > Actinopteri > Cypriniformes > Catostomidae > Myxocyprinus > Myxocyprinus asiaticus. The sequence goes on along the minus strand of NC_059357.1, from coordinate 26,030,124 downwards.
CTTACGTAGGCTGAAAAATACTTGAGTTCTATCACAAGTCCAATCTGGTGGTGTTTTGTGCATCAAATAGCATTAAGAGGTCCTTTCTCCATCATTTTTATCACTGACAGGAAAGCACTGTCGGAGATTATATTATTTACTGAGATAACTTCCGCGACTATCATAGGAGAGAGCATAACTGTCAACTAGCATGTTGCGACAGTACTTAAGAAAGTTCTTAAGAAAAATGGACATCTACACTGCTCAGGACAATGCAAGGACTGATGAACAATTATTACACATACAGTCATTGATCATAGAGAAAGCAACACACCATATTAAAAACCAAGGGATTGTAAACTTCTGAAAAGGATCGTGTGTGTAAATTGAGGTACTATTTTGTCTTGTGGAATACATGTGAGGATATGTTGTCAAATAGAATCTTCAGGGCAGTACTAAAACATAAATAAAAATAAAAAAACATTTAAAAGTTATATTCTGCATTTATGTTTATGCCCCACACAGTAAAATTACTTTAATTGTGAATTGCTAACATTTATTTGTAGTTTGTAGTTCTGTTGTCAAAATCAAAGGTCAATGTGACATACTTGCAAGCAGTAAAAACCATAAGGGAATCACACACAGCCGAGATGCGTTCAAAAATAAGAAAGTTGTCTATTACTAGCTCCAAAACTGCTCCTGTGAGGAATCATTAGTATTGATTATTTGTTTACTGCCTTTGGCGTTTTGTTGCAATACAAATCACTAATTATTAAGCAAATGTGTGAAGATGCGGTGCTGTTATTTAAGGTTAAACAGTTATATCTTTTATTAGTGGCATTTCGACCAACATTTCGTCTGATTTAAATTGGGATCCTCAATGAAATAGGGAATAGCGCTGAGATGTGACTGATGAGATATTGAGAGCACCTGGAGAGCTGCATATTTGATTGACACTAAGAGTGCTCATGTTGAAGGGGCAGAAGCTAATAGCGCTCATGATGGCTCAAACAGTCTCTATTGCTCCACACACCGTCTGATTGTCACGGCTCACGTTAAATCACGTATACTCAGATTTGTTTTCCATGTTAATTTGTTGTTTAATTTGTTTTTATGCCCATTTGCAGTCTCTTTATCCTCTCCGTGCTCACTGTGCAGCGAGTCAGAATAACTGTCGTATTGACTCCAGAAAATGGCCAGCTTAATATTCATATACATGTAATTCTTACACGTTTTTAAACAAACCGGCATATTCATCTAAATTGCATCATGTCTGAAAGTTTAAATTCGTGAATGCTTAGAATTGCTACCAACTCACCCTCCAGTGGCCACACTGTATGCTTCAAGGGCTGAGCAAGTGCTCATTCATTAGAGTAGCTGTGTATGCATGCTGCAAAAAAGATCGGCCCTGAATCTAGGCACGATCGGCCAATCACAGACTTGAGATGAAAATTGGGCGATTTAAATCGGTGGCCGAATGATCGGTGCTAGAGCCCAACTGATATGGGATTTTTTTTTTTTTTTTTTTTAGACCGATACCGATTTTAGAGAGGGAAAATTCACAGATTACCGATATGGTGACCGATATAGCAAATTTTTGAGCTGGAATGAAAACAGACCTTTTCTATGTGGATTTTTCACCGATTTTGCACCGTTATGACTATGCAAAGGTACTCGGAAGGCTGCTTTCTTAAATAATTTTATCAAAGAACATTTGACATTATTATTATACATTGTCATCAAATTCTAGAAATGAACACTGAGAAAATAAAGAAATAAAAATACAATAAATAGCTTAATAAACATCAGTACTGTTAGTATAAGTCAATTGCTGACCATTTAAATAAAATAACATTCAGTACTGTATGTTTAGTATCAGTCAGTTGCTGACCATTTAAATAAAGAATAAATTCAAATAAAATAAATAGCTAAATAAAAATCAGTACTGTATGTTTAGTATGTCAATTGCTGACCATTTAAATAAAGAATAAAAATAAAATAAATAGCTAAATAAACATCAGTACTGTATGTTCAGTATCAGTGAGTTGCTGACCATTAAAATAAAGAATAAATAAAAATAAAATAAATAGCTAAATAAACATCAGGGGCTGGTTACAACAGCTATACGTACGTTACAACTTAGTCTAGTTGTGGCGTAAATGGGCACTAAGTCACAATTTACGCTCTACTAAATATTTGAGCGTTGCACTATTACATTTATGTAGGACATAACCCTACATATAAACTAAATATATATGGCAGCCTCCGACCAGGAGTAACTTATGGAATAAAAAAGCAGACTCATTTAATGACATCAATGAGCTCACGTTTTGGTTGACATGCATCAGTCCTTTCGACATATGATGATGCTGGCATTTACACTTATGCGCATTTATGAGAGAGAAAAAAAAAACTTAAGTGGCTCTTCAGCATGAAACTGTTCTAACAGTGCCGTTTCAGGGTGTGTCGCCCGGTGTCATGTCTCAACACATTCAAAATTTATACAGGTGCATCTCAATAAATTAGAATGTCGTGGAAAAGTTCATTTATTTCAGTAATTCAAATCAAATTGTGAAACTTGTGTATTAAATAAATTCAATGCACACAGACTGAAGTAGTTTAAGTCTTTGGTTCTTTTAATTGTGATGATTTTGGCTCACATTTAACAAAAACCCACCAATTCACTATCTCAAAAAATTAGAATACATCATAAGACCAATAAAAAAAACATTTTTAGTGAATTGTTGGCCTTCTGGAAAGTATGTTCATTTACTGTATATGTACTCAATACTTGGTAGGGGCTCCTTTTGCTTTAATTACTGCCTCAATTCGGCGTGGCATGGAGGTGATCAGTTTGTGGCACTGCTGAGGTGGTATGGAAGCCCAGGTTTCTTTGACAGTGGCCTTCAGCTCATCTGCATTTTTTGGTCTCTTGTTTCTCATTTTCCTCTTGACAATACCCCATAGATTCTCTATGGGGTTCAGGTCTGGTGAGTTTGCTGGCCAGTCAAGCACACCAACACCATGGTCATTTAACCAACTTTTGGTGCTTTTGGCAGTGTGGGCAGGTGCCAAATCCTGCTGGAAAATGAAATCAGCATCTTTAAAAAGCTGGTCAGCAGAAGGAAGCATGAAGTGCTCCAAAATTTCTTGGTAAACGGGTGCAGTGACTTTGGTTTTCAAAAAACACAATGGACCAACACCAGCAGATGACATTGCACCCCAAATCATCACAGACTGTGGAAACTTAACACTGGACTTCAAGCAACTTGGGCTATGAGCTTCTCCACCCTTCCTCCAGACTCTAGGACCTTGGTTTCCAAATGAAATACAAAACTTGCTCTCATCTGAAAAGAGGACTTTGGACCACTGGGCAACAGTCCAGTTCTTCTCCTTAGCCCAGGTAAGATGCCTCTGACGTTGTCTGTGGTTCAGGAGTGGCTTAACAAGAGGAATACAACAACTGTAGCCAAATTCCTTGACACGTCTGTGTGTGGTGGCTCTTAATGCCTTGACCCCAGCCTCCGTCCATTCCTTGTGAAGTTCACCCAAATTCTTGAATCAATTTTGCTTGACAATCTTCATAAGGCTGCGGTTCTCTCGGTTGGCTGTGCATCTTTTTCTTCCACACTTTTTCCTTCCACTCAACTTTCTGTTAACATGCTTGGATACAGCACTCTGTGAACAGCCAGCTTCTTTGGCAATGAATGTTTGTGGCTTACCCTCCTTGTGAAGGGTGTCAATGATTGTCTTCTGGACAACTGTCAGATCAGCAGTCTTCCCCATGATTTTGTAGCCTAGTGAACCAAACTGAGAGACCATTTTGAAGGCTCAGGAAACCTTTGCAGGTATTTTGAGTTGATTAGCTGGTTGGCATGTCACCATATTTTAATTTTTTGAGATAGTGAATTGGTGGGTTTTTGTTAAATGTGAGCCAAAATCATCACAATTAAAAGAACCAAAGACTTAAACTACTTCAGTCTGTGTGCATTGAATTTATCTAATACACGAGTTTCACAATTTGAGTTGAATTACTGAAATAAATGAACTTTTCCACGACATTCTAATTTATTGAGATGCATCTGTATATAGGATATTAAAATGAATAAATGTCTATTTTTCCAGATTGTTGTATTAGTATTTATCACCCCTCATTTATATTAGATGCAGTTCCTATATATTATTATTTACACGGGGCAAATATACTATTTATTAAATCTACTTTTATTATGTATCCTATTTTAATGTCTGGAAAAACCAGACTTTTAAGTATTACATTTTATAAATTCAGTGACTGGAATTGTTCGGTTGAAGGGGGTACCAAACTGTGAATCCTGAACAAAACAGTTTAGTGAATACATGTTTACACGCTGACAACAATGAAAGTAGCTACGTGATTACCTAGTTAGCTGTAAGCTCGTTGCCACGGAGAGTAAAAGATGGACTTAATTTACTTTCCAGCATTGCATCTCACCGAATAGGTAACAGCGAAGCATGAAATCAACACTCACCACACACAATCCACCACTGCACCGTTGTCTGCTGAGCTGCAAAAAGATGCTCTGATGTTTACCTTTCAATCTGCTACATTACTGACTGCACTGACAAACTATAGCTGGCTAACAGCAAACAGATGTGATAAACATGAGTGACATGGTTGTCAGGGACAGGGTTAACGTTATATTAGTTATAGAAAACGATGGGGTCATTTTTTGTTAACTTTCCAGTATGTATTTCACAAACTAGTTAGCAATGTAAGGAGAAGAGATCGCTCAAATCCGCACCGTTTACCTCCGCCCTGACTGCAGAGCCACCATCAGTTCAGAGTCAGCGCTGTAAACAATGGAGCCGGAGCGCGCTCTGCTTGACAAACTACTCTATGACACCAATTCTAAAGCATTGTTTTCTGCATTATATGTTCTGAAAAAAGTTTTCATATCGGTAAAATATACGCCGATACCGATATATCGGTGAAAGGATAATTTCGGTCGGGCACTAATCGGTGCACCCCTACTGTGTGTTGTCTCACGAGCATGCACTGTAAAGAAATTTACCTTATTCAGCTGCAGTGAGTCCTGAGTTATCATGGATCGTGGTGTCACCATGGCCTTAGTTGATCTGTGATATGCCATAGTTACATTTACATTGAATTGGATGATGTCAACACTGATTTTGCTTAAACGTTTTCACCGACCATTTTCACAACATTCTCCATTTTGCATCATGGCAACAGACCAGTGTAACACACCTGTTGGATGTCTGTTGGAAGGTCAAAAAAGTGTTGCAAAAGTCTAGAGTTTGTTGATTTGAATTTAAGAACTTGTTCAGAAAATATTTGTACACTTGAGTCAATACACGTCATGCCAGTAAAGTTTGCATTGACTCTTTACTTGTAATGTGTCCAAAGATTAGATCCATGCTCTCATTTTCATTTCATAATGTCTCTCTTAATATCCTTTCTGTTATTTGCAGTCATCAGTTGATCAAAAAGTAAAAATAAATATTAATTCTAATCACACATTGCATGGATGAGGTAAAAACAACCGTGCAACTTCTCTTTTATTAATGTGCGCTGCCAACAATGTAACAAAGTATAGTAAGTGTAATAAATGTGTAAATATATAAATATTTAAAGGGGCATAATGAAATATTTTAATTTCAACAAACACTGAACATATTGAAGAATTTAACAAAAATGTTCTTGCAGCGTCAATGGGTTTGGTAAAAACCTGTGCAAAGCCCTGCCTCAAACCTTTTTTTTTTTTTTTTTTAATCATTTTTATTATAAACATGGTATATAGTAAAACTTAAATGCTAGATGTGGAATTCTATTTTCATTAATGGGTTCCAACCTTATGAATATTTTGTTAAAATATGTATGAAATTTCAAACGGTGACAACAGCTAGTATCATTATTATAAATGCAATTTCATGACATCATATAAATTGATAGAATGTGACATTTTAAGATTTTTAAAAAGCTAAAATGTGATTTTTAAAATAATGAAAAGCAAAATAAGAAATAAAATATACACACGCATACTATAGCACGTGAAGTCAAATGTGTGAATACTATATATATATATATATATATATATATATATATATATATATATATATATATTATATATATGAAGATGCAACTTCCTGGTTTTCTTAATATCTTTTTCAGTTGCATTACGCTTGCATGTCGTCAAAAGTCTGGCAAGTAAAAACAAATTTACTAGCCATTGGTGATTCTTTCTCCAATGTGTCTGTAGAGAGTTGTAAATGGAGATGTCCTGCCTGACCATCTTAATACCAGGTGTTAACAGAGCCTAATATCCGTTTACCAATATAGATAGTCAAAGCCCAAATCAAAATCACGTAGTAAAAGATAAATTGTCGTAGATAAAAAGTCGAAGACTTTAAAAGAGGGAAAATTAAGTTACAGAACACTGGATATATTACCAATAAAATAGGTTAAATTAATTATTTGACTATGCTTAATATCAGTCTTGTTAGGCAGACTGTTCATCTGGTTAGTGAAGAATGATTTATCATTGTGTACAAAAGCAGAAATGAAATGGTGATTAAAAATCAGTAATGCATATCGGTTATTGGACACTTAAAAAAAAAAATCTGTACCGCATTGTAGGGCAGAAACGATTAGTTTACGTTATTGACATCGTCGACAATAAAAAAAAAATTGTAGACAAACATTTTTGATGTCGAATAGTCATTTGATCCCATTTAGTGCAACATGAGATCATTTGAAACTCTAATGATGACACGTGAGAGCAGCACTGCAGTTCGCGCCTGTCTGAGGAGTGGAAGAATTACCCTGCTCACAGTCCAGATGCAGTCTAAACTTTCCAAACAGCTTCAGGTGATGTAGATCACAAAGTGTGAGGAAATTATACAAATTTACCAAATAAGTAAATACAGAAGCACTCTCGTTGTGGAATAAGCAGAGCCCTTAAGCAAAACTCACATGTCGAGCGTCTTTAAAGGAAACACCCCGGCGTTACATCTTAAATTCAGTTATATTTAATGCGCTACAGCTTTATTAAAGTTCAAATAATAAGGAAGCAGGTCATGTAAATAACTACAAACTCCAAAACTGCCATTTCTCTGTGCGGGCAGCGCCTCTTCTATGAGTTGCATGAAGTGTCCCGATCTAAGAAAACTGAAATGGCATTTTAGACTATTTTTAGACAATTTTAAATGGAAAACAAGACAAAACACTTAAACAATAGGATTTTTTAAAGTGAATTTTGTACTGAATTAAACGTAATGAAGTTTTTTTTTCTTTTCAATTCAGTGAAAGAGTTATTTTTAAAAGATGATTTTGTCCTCTTTATTATTAGCAAGCACGTTTAATACAACTTTTAAGTCAGGGCACAAGCTGAATAGGCGGTTAAGAGCTAATTCGTTGCAATAATCGACAAATAGTCGAATAATCGTTAGTTGCAACCCTACCGCATTGGTCATAAAATACAATAATGGGACAATCTCTACTATGAGTGTCTGTGCAAGTCAGCCCCCCATTAGTGAGGTTTATTTCAGCGTAACCTACTAAAGGCTTAATCTGATTTAGAGAATACTTGTTTGTGAGATGGTGCTTATTCAAAATGCTGACAGTTAGGCTGCATAATAAAAGTTAAACTGATCTCTGGTCTGTTCATCGCCCACTCCGCTGCGTTCCCTCAGCATCCTTGATGTCTGCCTATTGAAGGCAGCGGAAGAGATGTTTTGATAGGATACAATCACCAAACTGCTCTCCCTCCTTTTGTCCAAACACTGGTTTTCTGTGAAATGCCCAACCCATACAGGGAGGGCTGGGACTCCTTAGGCTAGGTAGGCATGTAAGAGTGTTGTTTCCATTTCTATAGTACATTTGACTCATATGTTTAAGTATTATTGTTGGAGTGAGTGAGCTCTGTGGAGGCTGACAGGCCTGACGTCTGAGATGTGCCGCCTCCTGCCTTTCCTCCATCCTAGCCTGAGATTACCAGGATCTGGTAAAAGGATTGAATGATCCGTGAAGGAATGTTGAGCTGTGATTAAAACGATGGCCCTCATGCACTGCTGCAGATCTGAGGCCCAGTGAAGGAGATATTTCATTTAGCCTCACTCTTGCTCATAATTCATTTATATTACAGATAATAATTAGGTTAAACAAGTTATCTTCAAAATCGGACATTTAAGTAATCCAGTGTGGGGAACTTTTATATAAGATGTAGCTTAATTTTATTTAAATTTTTAAAACTAGGTGAGAATATTCCTTTTAATTCCTTTTTAATCAAAAGGGATAACTCACCCAATTCTGTCATCATTTACTCAACCTCATGTTTCAAACCTTTCTTCCGTGAAGCACATAAGATGTTAGGCAGAGTATAGATTCATTATATGAAGAAGAAAAAAAGATGCAATGAATGTGAATGGTGACTGAGGCTAACACTCTGCCTAACATCCCCTTTTGTATTCAACAGAAGAAAGTCATACATGTTTTAACATGGTTTTAGAGAGGTGCCTCTACAGAACACAATTTTTTTTTTAGCAGCAGTCACCGCTAACATGTGCACTGCTCAGTGGACTCTGCTTCAGTTGCTGCTGAGTTAACAGGATTTCCTCTTTACACGTTGCTCAGAAACTGATATCCTGCTCTGCTCTGAGCATGTTGTTCCTGTGTGCCCACACCCTCCATTGAAGATGAACAGCACAGTGTGGCTATGGCTTTATGCCCAGCTGGGGGAGGGTTACCAAGGGTTATCTTATGACATAATCTTCTCTCTTCTGAAACCACCTCAAAAGACCTTTGTGTATTTCTTAAATCTCAGCTACCCCAAACATTCTCATGATTTAAAAGGGGGTTTGAGTAGGAAATGAGCAAGACTTGGAGAGTAGGGCTGGGTGATGGAACTAAAACAAATTATATCTACATTATATATTTACAGCCTTTAGACAATATTCAGTATATAATTTGATTTATGTATTTGCTTTGAAATGACTTGAAAGGGTAAAATTATTATTTTTTTCGATCAGATAGAGGAAACACCATTTCAACCAAACAAATGTTTAATACAAGAAGTGAAATACAGTAAAGTATATCTTAAAATATTCAAGGCATGTTTTCCATACTGTTTTTCACTAAATGAATTCATGGATAACAATGGATAGTAGTAAACGGCAATATGTAGCTACGTGTAGCTAACAGTTTAATACATGAAAAATGCATAACAGGGATTTGCACGTTGTTGCTGGATTATATATCTCAAGCAAAATCATCACGAATATGGGTAGCCCAGTTGACGCACAACACACTGTGGATTCGTTTTTTTTTTTTTTTTTTTTTTTTTTAAATCGACATCATGATACCTTTTGTCTTCATTAGTTCATTTTATTGGTCCTGTAGTGTGACAAATTTCTATTAATTTGTGACAAGTTGCATGCTAAATAATTATAAAAGAATTATAAAAATGATTTTTAAAATGGTTTTAGAGTATAGAATGTCACTGCAGGTCACGTCAACTTCCCAAAAGTATTTCATGGCAACTACCCATTTATCAAGAATATTTTAATCTTTGATTGCCCAGCACTAGTATGCACCGGCTTTTTAGGCTGTACATCTGATTGGTCTCGCACTGAGCTTTGCTCTACAGTTTAATCATCTACTGAGAATGATGAGCATCATGCCAAAAAGGAAACAAAACACAACACCTTCCTGCTGTCAGTGTGCCTAATTGTTGTAGTTACACAAATCTAAGAGTCTGAGTGGTCTGTTGTTCATCTGAACGTCACGGAACATTAACACGGACTCATGTTTGTTCCCTCTTTCATTGTAGCTATTTCCTGGGCAGCTTGTTCCTATTACTCAAGATTTTAATTTTCAAAACCAGACTCTTGTTTGTTTGGTGCTGTAGAGCCTTACTTGTGTGGTTCCTATGCCGCCTTCTAATGTCCTGTGTTGTTGTTCTAGTGGAGACCAGCTGTCATGAATACAGGGCTAAAGCAGGAGGTGGTGCCAGTTCAGCACTAGTCAAACTTTGAAATGTTCAGTTATTGCCACAAAATGTAGATTGCAGAAAAATGGCAATACTGCTGAGTTCCGGATGTCAATAGAATATGCCAGTAACAGTATTGTACAAAATCTTTGTGTTTTTTAATGTATAGTACACCGTTGATTACTGGCATCCTGTTCCACCAGAGGGTTACATGAGATTTGAGATCTGTTTGTTCTTCTCATGTTGAATGAGGCCCTTCTTTCTTTGAGTGCTGACATTGGCATATGTTCTTTTTTCATTAGCAGATTGACAGGACTATTTGCAGACATTTAACTAGCAGTCGACAGATATGTTTTTTTTTTAATGGCCGATGCAGATATCCAGAGAGCAGAATAGCATAAAATTGCAGAATATATATAAACTCTTTAGCATTATATTTATTCAATTTCACACTAAACTAAAAAATAATATTGTATTTTAAATGGTAGATAGCAGTTTCGTCAGATTTCTGTCTAGTTATAAAATGTTAGTAATTTATTTGCACATGAAGCAATTGTTAATATATTAGGAAGAAGGAAATAACAGTACACACAGTAGTCCAGCAACCATGGATGGCATGTGCATATTAACAATCGCATTTACTCAAAAAAATACTTGATCAAACCAATTGTACATACAGTGCATAGTGAATAAGACATTTACTTATAGCACACGTAAAGTGCTTTTACCTTGGGCTGCATCCGAAAACATAGGCAGCTGACTTGCTACCTTGCTGCCTAATCAGTTAATGGCTTAACTGACAGCTGTTTTGAATGAATGGAACTCTTAAGGAAACTGGTCTCCGAACAGTTTGAAAAGCACCGTATTTTCATCCTACCTCCGAAGGCAGCATTTTCTTGGTTTTGGGCGCAGCCTTGAAGTTGCACTCACGTGCTTGTGCGGATCCAGCGTTAGCAGCAATCTCCTGACAGTTTAAATGGCCTGCATAGCCTACTTGGATTGACACGGTCTGACCGTCATGATTTGTGAATCAGAGGAACTTTTGATCCTGATCCTGAAGTTTTTGATTCTGGCTGATGGAATACGTGCTTCAGAGGAAGATATTAGATGAGCGCTCGACAGTAAGAAAATGCTGGATTTTTGTGAGGTTTGTGAATTACATCTGTTTAAACGAGATATCTGCATATTTGCAAATGGTACATAATACAAGCTTTATTGATATTTGCCTCTTATCATTAGAAAAGAAAGTTAAAGTTGCCAGGGAACTGTTGAGGAGAGACTGTTAGAATACGTGCTTCAGAGGAAGATTTATGCGCTATCCACAGGATGCTGGATCTGCTGAAGTTGTTTGAGGTTGGGTCATTACATCTGTTTAAACGTGATATGCGCATATTTTCAGACGGTATATAATACAAGTTTTATTGATATTTGCCTTTTTATCATTAGACAAGACAGTTAAGTTACAGGAAACTGTTGAGGAGAGAGCAGAAGAATGAAACAGGTGAGCACTTTAACATTATGAGCTCAAACGCGTCTGCCGCGGCTCTGATATGCAGACCTCTAAGCTAATGATGTTGAAATAAGCTAATTAGCCAGGAGTTGGCAAACCTGGCATCCAGTTAATGAAACAAGATTGGAGGTTTGGGCTAGAGCTACTTTGACTTACAAAAAACACTTAAATATTGAGTTTGCTATTCACAAGAAGCATCTGCTGATGTGGACAATGCCTCGCAAAAAGAGATCTCAGCAGACCTACGATCAAGAATTGTTGCTTTACATAAAGCTCAAAGGTTACAAAGTTATCTCAAAGAGCTTAGATATTCATCTATCCACAGTTACACAAATTGTCTATAGATGGAAATTATTTAGGACTGTGGCTACTCTCCCTAGAAGTGGCCGTCCAGCCAAGATGACTCGAAGGGCACACCGCAGAATGCTCAACGAAAAAAGAACTCTAAAGTCCCCAGACGGCTTTGCTGCTGAATTTTTTATATCTTATGCTATAGAACTGGCTCCACTTTTGTTAGAAGTTTATATAGAATCATTAAAGAATGGAAAGCTTCCACCAACCATGACGCAAGCCCTGATCAGTCTGATTCTTAAAAAGGACAAAGATCCAAGCGAGTGAAAGAGATACCGTTTTTGAATTTCCCTGATCCAGCTAGATGTCAAAATATTGTCAATTTTTTGCTAACCAATTAAGTCAAGTTATGACATCTCTTATAGATCAGGTGGGGTTTATTCAGGGCCGCAGCTCTTCTGATAACATTAGGCATTTCATCAATATCATGTGGTCAGTGGCGAATGATCAGACTCCAGTCGCTGCCATCTCACTTGACGCTGAAAAGGCGTTTGATATGGTAGAATGGGATTATCTTTTTAAAATTTTAGAAATGTATGGGTTCAGAAATACTTTTATTGGATGGATTAAGTTACTTTATAGACACCCGTTAGCGGCGGCACAAACAAATTGATTCATTTCAGATTATTTTACTCTGAATAGGGGCACCCGGCAGGGTTGCCCTCTCTCCCCCTTATTGTTCTATCTTGCCCTGGAACCATTAGCAGCTGCAATAAGCAAGGAAGATGATTTTGTATTGAACATGAAGTTCTTGCCCCTATTTTGCCATTGCAAAGCCTTTCTATTAAATGAACCGGAGAAGTTGTCATACCCCGTTATCTCGTATTTGCACACGGTATGGGCAAAAGTGTATGTTTGGAAAATTACAGAAAGTGATGTCAAGCCTTTAGGCAATTAGTCAGTTAGCTTCTGATAGTCAATTGGAGGTGTACCTGTGGATGTATTTTAAGGCTTACCTTCAAATTCAGTGCCTTTTTGCTTGCAATCATGTGAAAATCAAAAGAAATCAGCCAAAAGCTCAGAAAAAAAATTGTGGACCTCCACAAGTCTGGTTCATCCTTGGGAGCAATTTCCAAACGCCCGAAGGTAACACGTTCATCTGTACAAACAATTGTACACAAGTATAAACACCATGGGACCACGCAGCCATCATACCTCTCAGGAAGGAGACGCATTCTGACTCCTAGAGATGAATGTAGTTTGGTGCGAAATGTGCAAATCAATCCCAGAACAACAGCAAAGGACCTTGTGAAGATGCTGGAGGAAACAGGTAGACAAGTATCTATATCCACAGTAAAACGAGTCCTATATCGACATAACCTGAAAGGCTGCTCAGCAAGGAAGAAGCCACTGGTATGGGCAAAAGTGTCCAGAGTGTTTAATTCTGACATTTATTTAAATGTTGCCTCGCATATGGCAGAACCCAAAATTACATATTAATAAGTCCCCTTTCTGCTGGTCAAAGTGGATTGTGTGGGAGGTTAATACGCTCTGTGACCTAAATGAGAGTGGAGTATTGAGATCTTTTGAAAATATGGTTCAACATACTAGGATTCCCTGATCTCAGTTCTTTAGGTATTTACAGCTGTGCAACCTGCTCTGTACTATTTTTGGGGGTAGCATACAACCCATGTTTTTTGGGGATGTGTTAAAATCCAAGAATTTTGGTTGAGGGTTCAGAGCTTTATGTGTGATGTAGTGGACACTCAGTTTTCATTTTGCCCCAAACTGTGTATTTTGAGTGATGGGGCAGTCCTGAATATAGGTGATAAATATATAAAAAGCTCGGTCCTAACCAGCGTGATGATTGGCAGACAGGTAATCCTCAGGGGAAGGAAGTCAACTGATGCGCCCTAATTTCATGAGTGGTGCACCGATTTGGGCAGGGTAGCGGCATTTGAGGAGATGGCATGTAGAAGGCTAGGCAACCTGGATTTGTACATCAGGAAATGGGGCAGCTATTTAGCCTTTTTGGAAGGCTCTCGGGGAGGGGCAGTGGAGAGAGACTAGTGTTTTTTTTTTTTGTTGTTGTTGTTTTTTTTTTTTAGTTTCTAAATATTTTCTGCTGTTTTATTGTCTATTTGTGTGTCTTTGTCAGTTGGCTTTTGACCACTGGGGTGCTTGATTGTGTAGGGTGGGGGTGTTAATGTTCGGGGGGAAAAGTTGTGATTTCATGTGGTTTGAATTTGCATTCTTTGTTATGTCTATTTTATTTGACCCCAGCTTAGCTGGGATATGCAAAAAAAAAAAAAAGAATTTCACTGTGTATGTTCAAAATGTATAATATGTGACAAAAATTAAAAGGCTTCTTGATTTGCTGCATGGAATCGATAAATATTGTTAATAACAAAAAAGAACCCTGAAGTGACAGCTAAAGACTTGAAGGAATCATTGGAACTGGTTAACATCTCTGTTCATGAGTCCGCTATACAGAAAACATCAAACAGGCATGGTGTCCATGGCAGGACACCACGAAGGAAGCCGCTGCTTTCCAACAAAAACATTGTTGTGCGCCTGAAGTTTGCCAAAGACCACCTTGACACTCCACAGCGCTACTGAGAAAATGTTTTGTGGACTATTGAAACTAAGGTTGAATTGTTTGGGAAGAACAAGCAGCACTGCATATGGTGTAAAAATGGCACCACATACCAACATGAAAACATCATTCCAGTGGTGAAGTATGGTGAAGGGAGTATCATGATTTGGGGCTGCTTTGCTTTTTCGGGGGCCTGGACCGCTTGCCATCATCGAGGAGAAAAATGAATTCCCAAGTTTATCAAGATATCCTACAGAATAATGTCAGGTTGGGTGTGTGCCAGCTGAAGCTCAGAAGTTGGGTGATGCAGCAGGACAATGACCCTAAACATCTAAGTAAATCCACTACAGAATGGCTTAAAAAATAAAAAAAAGGAAAAGAAAATCCACCTTTTGGATAGGCCCAGTCAGAGCCCAGACCTTAACCCAGTAGAGATGCTGTGGAATGACCTCAAGAGAGCCATTCACACCAGACTTCCTAAGAATATGGCTGAGCTGAAACAGTTCTGTAAGGAAGATTGGTCCAAAATTCCATCTGAATGCTGTGCAGATCTAATCCACAGCTACCAGAAACAATTGATTGAGGTTAGTGTTGTCAAAAGTACCAGTACTTCGGTACCAATTTGGTACTAAAATAAAAAATATGTAACGATACCAGTGATTCTACAGTACCAGTAGTACCAAGCACTGTCTTACTGACACATGACTGCTTTCAAACGCTCACACTTATTTGAGCATGTTCTTTTGTTGCTCCTTTTACACTGAAATGCACAACTAATCAAATTAAAATCGTGAAATTCACTAGTGTGATTAAACCGCGAAATGCTGCAATCTTAGTCTGTATGAGCTGCATGAGCTTTAAATTAATGTGTGAAGCAGACCGCTCATACACTGGAAACACCACAGACTATGAGAATCATTCAGTTGTATGAGAGATGACAGAGCAGAGCACTAACCCACACTGAAGCTTTATTTTTATATAATTAATATAATTAAATCACAGCTTTTGCGCTTCAACGATCACATTGGGCCATGTAGTGAACTGTTTGCCCTAAGAAGTTAAACTTCCGTCAAAATAAAAGCACAATTCATAATAAAAGCTAAATGTGTAATAATAATACATAATGATTAATGAATAATGATTGTAATAATAAAAAAAATTAAGCAATATATCATAAGCAAGAATGCTTTTATACTGAATAAAAGTTTGTTAAAAAATGCAATGGTATGTTAAGTAATTGTTCTATTTTTTACTTGTTAAAAGTTTGTAAAAGTTTAATGAAAATGTTTTGATTAGACACGATTTTGATAATGAAATGAAATTAAACTTTAAAACATGGAATTTTGGGGGGGAAAAATTTTTTAAAAAGAAAAAAAGGATTTGGGGAAAAAATAAAACCAATTTCAGTAGGGCCCTGCTTAAAAACAAACAAGTGTTAGAAACACTTGAAGGAAACATGCATATCTTTTATTATTTACATTGAAATGTAACTTTAGGCTAATTGAGTGTGTTCAATAGCACATTATCATATTAGCTTTTTTTTTCTGTGGTATCGAAATTGGTACGAGAACCGTGAAATTTCACTGGTATCGGTACCGACTACTGAAATTTTGATACGGTGACAACACTAGTTGAGGTTATTGCTGCCAGAAGAGGACCGACCAGTTATTAAATCCAAGGGTTTACTTTTTCCACAGCACTGTGAATGTTTAATGGGATGTGTTCAATCAAGACATGAAAGATTATAACTGTTTGTGTGTTGTCAGCTTAAGCACATTGTGCTTTGTCTATACTTGTAAATTTGATTAAGATAAGATCACATTTTATGACCAATTAATGCAGAAAACCAGCTAATTCCAAAGGGTTCACATACTTTTTCTTGCTACTGTACATTTGTACAAAAGAAACAAAAATATCACCTTCTGATAATCTGATTACCTTCTGATCTCATATTCACTCTGTGGATATGTTTACATTCATTGCAGTGCTTTGATAACATGACTGATTGTCTGCTCTTTGTCGTCCTTGCAGGGTGAATCTGTGAAATATTTCTTGGATAACTTGGACAAACTCAGGACACCGGTAAGCATGTAGCTGTTATCTGTCTGTGCTGGTTTCAAATCTGTGGAGTTTTGCACAGATTCCATGTGGGACTGAATAGATATACAGTTGAAGTCATAAGTTTACATACACTTAGGTTGTCATTAAAACTCATTTTTTAACCACTCCACAGATTTCATATTAGCAAACTATAGTTTTGGCAAGTCATTTAGAACATCTTCATGCATGACACAAGTTATTTTTCCAACAATTGTTTACAGATATATTGTTTCACTTTTAATTGACTATATCACAATTCCAGTGGGTCAGAAGTTTACATACACTAAGTTAACTGTGCCTTTAAGCAGCTTGGAAAATTACAGAAAGTGATGTCAAGCCTTTAGGCAATTAGTCAGTGAGCTTCTGATAGTCAATTGGAGGTGTACCTGTGGATGTATTTTAAGGCTTACCTTCAAATTCAGTGCCTTTTTGCTTGACATCATGTGAAAATCAAAAGAAATCAGCCAAGCCATCATACCTCTCAGGAAGGAGACATATTCTGACTCCTAGAGATGAATGTAGTTTGGTGCGAAATGTGCAAATCAATCCCAGAACAACAGCAAAGGACCTTGTGAAGATGCTGGAGGAAACATGTAGACAAGAATCTATATCCACAGTAAAACGAGTCCTATATCGACATAACCTGAAAGGCTGCTCAGCAAGGAAGAAGCCACTGCTCCAGAACCGCCATAAAAAAGCCCGACTACAGTTTTCAAGTGCACATGGAGACGAAGATCTTACTTTTTGGAGAACTGTCATCTGGTCCGATGAAACACAAATTGAACTGTTTGGCCATAATGACCATCATTATGTTTGGAGGAAAAAGGGTGAGGCTTGCAAGCCGAAGAACACCATCCCAAACGTGAAGCATGGGGGTGGCAGCATCATGCTGTGGGGATGCTTTGCTGCAGGAGGGACTGGTGCACTTCACAAAATAGATGGCATCATGAGGAAGGAAATTTATGTGGACATATTGAAGCAACATCTCAAGACATCAGCCAGAAGTTAAAGCTCGGTCGCAAATGGGTCTTCCAAATGGACAATGACCCCAAGCATACCCCCAAAGTTGTGACAAAATGGCTTAAGGACAGCAAAGTCCAGGTATTGGAGTGGCTATCACAAAGCCCTGACCTCAATCTGAAAAAGTGTGTGCGAGCAAGGAGGTCTACAAACCTGACTCAGTTACACCAGTTCTGTCTGGAGGAATGGGCCAAAATTCCAGCAACTTATCGTGAGAAGCTTGTGGAAGGCTACCCAAAACAACTGACCCAAGTTAAACAATTTAAAGGCAGTGCTGCCAAATACTAACAAAGTGTATGTAAACTTCTGACCCACTGGGAATGTGATGAAAGAAATAAAAGCTGAAATAAATCATTCTCTCTACTATTATTCTGACATTTCACATTCTTAAAATAAAGTAGTGATCCTAACTGACCGAAGACAGGGAATGTTTTCTACCATTAAATGTCAGGAATTGTGAAAAACTGAGTTTAAATGTATTTGGCTAAGGTGTATGTAAACTTCTGACTTCAACTGTATAAAACAAATCTGGAAAAGCATGTTATTTCACCTGTAACATTGTTTTTGGGGAGCTAAAGTTTACACATGTAATCTTTTTTGTCTCGTTATAGGCCCTTGTTTACTTTAGTTGCAAAATAGCTTAGGAAACATGTTGTCCTTTTAATTATGACTGAAGTGCTCAACGTATGGATGAAGTTTGCTTTAAATAAAGCACAGTCTTCACTTTCACTCAAGATATTGATTCATTTGATATTGAAAGACCATTGTGTACAGTACTAAAACAACAGAACTAGCATCACTAAATAATTATTTTATATTCACTATTATTGATTTCCCGTTGAAGCGGTTTTGGATAAATCACTTGCCACAGCAAAGAGGTATAATTAAAGCAGAGCAGAAAAGAAATATTGAATGGCAGATGTTGGCAGATAGTGAGAATAAACACGCATGCATTCATCCCTCCTTCAAAGCATAAGGGGTGTGACCGGGTTGCCCTGCTCACCAGCCAGCACAGACAGAGAGAAGTGAAACGAGCTCTACTTGCATCAAAGGTCACATGTTTCACTCTTTCAATATTTCACATAATACTTCCTATAGCAGCATTTTCCCACCACATTTTATTCTGAAAATGCTTCCTTTTCCAGTTTTTGTGTTAATTTTTAAGGAGATAATTGAAAGACTCATTCTAGAGGAAAAGCAATGTCTGTTCTGTGTGTCACAAGGGCTCTGTGATTAAGGATGCCCATAGTACAGGAACATTTTTTGTTAATAACATGTGATCGCTGATGTTCTACTGTTGATGAATTACTGCTCATTTTGTATGTGAAAATGTTCACATTGTAGTGTTTATTTTGTAAAACATTGTAAAAGAGTGCATATTTTGTTTTCCTTATCTATTTTGAGAGCACCTGGGGTCGCTCCCCGGTGTATTTCGGGCTTGTTCATAATTTAAATGTGGACCTTTTTTCTGTTTTTATTGGTATTTTGGTAGCACAATAAACTGCATCTGGGATTTCATTCAATTTGGACTCTTGTTGCTTTTGTGTCTGGACCGCCACAGAAATGCAATCCCTCTGTGGACATTATGGAGAAAGAATCGCCATTGGCTAGAAGGCTACATTTTTATTTTTACTAGGGATGTGCACAAGTAAATTACCAATCAAATACTCATTCTGCACCAGGCTAGTAAACTATTAAAAACACTACTCGAATATCTTAAATTGATTTTCCTTTGCTCATTTGCCTGCCGTGGGCAATGCTGAATATGCTGTACTTTCCCTCTGAATCTCAAATCACACCATCACAATTGAGTCCACTGTGGATGTGTGTCGTCTAGGTGTTGCTTGAGAGAAGGAAATATGATGTTGTCTTTCATGTAGTTACTTTCAAACTCAGCCAAGTGTGGCAATACTTTTAAAATTTTGATTCTTATTGAATTTTACTCTGGTATTCAGTTCTTGTTGGAGTCATGTTTACCAATGGACAAGGATCTGCTTTTATGGTGGAAAGAAAACGCGAAGCAGCATGAGAAACTCTGAAGCTGATCAGACCAGTCTTTGTGTGTATGTGCGTTAAATCTCTGAACACGGGCAGAGTGCATTATGTAAAAAGCCAACTTTCACCAATGGTTTTTCTGAATAGCATATGAAATGATAAAAATGTGATAGCCTTTTTATGTAGACTCAGAGTTTACCAATGTGTATTACCCTAATGCCATCCGTATTGGTTTCTAAGTAATTTCCGGGTGAGTGCAAATTTTTTATTACTGTTATTTTTAAAATCTTTTTTTAAAATTATTTTTCTATTAATGCATATTGTCCGTTAAATTTTTCCCCCCAAAAGCATAGTTTGTTGAAGTTAGCTTATTATGAAACCGTTCTTGGTAGCATTTGTGAATAAAACAAAATATAAATTTTACGTACAGCATGTGTTATACTTGTTATTTTTGACTTGCATTTTAATTTACATGTAATCAATTACTCGTCTTTTATGGGTTAGAGTACTCGACAACAAAATTACTACAAAATGCCCATCCCTAATTTTTACTTGCCAGACCTTTGGTGACATGTAAGCATAATGCAACTGAAAAAGATAAGCAAACTGGGAAGGATGCATCTTCACACATATAAATATATACATAGTATTCATATTTATGACATCACATGCGATCGTATGTAGGGGTGCACCAATTGATCGGCCGATCTTCATCTTAAGTCTGTGATTGGCGATCGGCCGACTGTGCCTAGAATCAGGGCCGATCTTTTTTGCAGCATGCAGGGAATTGCACATACACTGCTACTCTAATGAATGAGCACTTTCTCAGCTCTTGATGCATGACAGAGTGGCCTCTGGAGGGTGAATTGTTGGCAATTGTAAATATTCATGAATTTAAACTTTTAAACATGCTGTTATTCAGATGAATATGCAGGTTTGTTTTTTTAAAATGTGTAAATTACACATGTACGAATATTAAATTGCCCATTTTCTAGAGTCATTACGGTAGTGATTCTGACTCGCTGCACTGTGAGCACGGAGAGGATAAAGAGACTGCAAACGGGTATAAAAACAAATTAAACAACAAATATGCTGTGACGTGGAGGAGGGTGTGAGTTGCCCAATCAGCGGGAGAGAGATAGAGGAGCAGCCGGGGACGCCAGAGAGAGACGCATGTGGCCGCTCTGTGTGTGTGTGTTATGTTTCAGTTCAGCATTTTATGTAGTAATTAAAGTCTTGTTGATTGTTAATCCGGTTCCTGCTTCCTCATTTCCCTACCGAACAAGAGGCTTGTCTGCCACACTGGTGCCGAAACCCGGGACTGGAGGAAGACACGCCGTCAGAGAGCTCTCGCCGCTGATTGAGGATCGCAACGCAGAGGAGAAGATTGGTTCGATGGAACTGGAGAGAGCTATCGCCGCTGATTGAGGATTGCAACGCCGAGGAGAAGATTGGTATGATGGAACTGGAGTGGTCCGCCAGGAGGCGGCGGGGGAGCCATCGCCCGGCAATCACGGAGGATTGCTGGACAGCTGGTTGAGGACCGAATGGCACCGTGGTCGGGAAGCAGAGGTTTTTTTCTTTTCTCTCTCTCTCTCTCGGGCTCTCCTGCTATTTTTCTATCTCCCCTCTCCCTCCCCTCATCCTACCCAGGAAGCGTGGAAGACCAGCCGGCAGCGGAACTCCAGGAGGGGGGTCAATCAAGCCAGAGGTTTCCCCTGCCTGAATCGGGCATTAGGGTTATGTGACTAGGAGGAGGGCGTGGCCGGGCCATGAGGATGCACGCCTGGCGCTGAGTTGCCCAGTCAGCGGAAGAGAGATAAAGGAGGAGACAGGGATTCCAGAGAGAGGGAGAGAGAGATGCACATGGCCGCTCGTGTGTGTGTGTGTGTGTGTGTGTGTGTGTGTGTGTGGTTATGTTTCAGTTCAGCATTTTATGTTGTAATTAAAGTCTTGTTGATTGTTAATCCAGTTCCTGCTTAAAATATCTATTTTAAAATATTTGTATTTTTAATATTATATTCAACATTCTCAGAAAAAAATAAATAAAAATAATAGTTCTTTAGCAGTATAAGCTGCTAAAGTAAATGTATGTTGTTTTAAAGGAGTTTTAGATATTTATATTGGAAAACAAGCCAAAACATTTTTTTAAATGTTTTTGCAGTGTATAATGGGACGAAGACTACCTCTCACCTTTTTGTTAACTTCATCTTTATCTCACAAAAAAAAAACCTCTCTCTTATTAATAAAGCTGCGTTTTGCCAATTTTCTTCATGATAAGAAATGCACAGTGACATATATTATGATTCAATACGTTTCCATCGCGTTATAATCTAGCTCCATTAAGCGCGCGCACTCGAGGGAGGAGCGTCCCCGCAAAAGAGTGTACCTCAGCCAGGTGCAGTTTCAATCTCTCCCCCTTAGATCGGGACACTTCGCGCAACTCATAGAAGAGGCGCTGACCGCACAGAAAAATGCCAGTTTCCTTATTATTTTAACTTTAATAAAGCTATAACGCATTAAATATAACTGCATTAAAGATGTAATGTCGGGGCTTTTCCTTTAAAGACGCTCGACACGCAAGTATTGCTTAAGCTGAGCGTCAGCTCCGGCTCTGCTTATTCCACAACAAGAGTGCTTCTGTATTTACTTATTTTGTATTTTTGCATTATACTTCCTTCATACTTTGCGATCTACATCAGCTGAAGCTGTTTGGAAAGTTTAGAGTGTGTCTGGACTGTGAGATGTGTTTTCTTCCTCTCCTCAGTCAGGCGCGAGCTGCAGTGCTGCTCTTGTGTGCAATCAGTTTCATATGATCTTATGTTACGTTAAGATCAAACGACTATTCGACAACGGAAATCTTTGTCGACAATTATTTTTTTATTGTCGAAGTTGTCGATAATGTCAACTAATCGTTTCAGCCCTACAGGAGGGGAACCTACAGGCAGGTGGTTTTAATGTTGTGGCTGATCGGTGTATGATGTCATGAAATTACATTTATAATAATGATAAAGTTGTTGTCACTGTTTCACATTTTTAGCACAAAATATTCACAAGGTTGGAACTTAATAATAAAAACAGAATTCCAAATATAACATTTAAGTGCTACTATATCAAATGTACTATTTAAAATAAAAGCATTAGGTTTATGGGGCAGGGCTTGCACAGGTTTTTACCAATTAAAATATTTCATAATGTATGATTGCCCCTATAAATTTAAATATTATATATATATATATATATACACGATCAGCCACAACATTAAAACCACCTGCCTAATATTGTGTAGGTCCCCCTCGTGCCACCAAAACAGCGCCAACCTGCATCTCCGAATAGCATTCTGAGATGATATTCTTCTCACCACAATTGTACAGAGCGGTTATCTGAGTTACCGTAGACTTTGTCAGTTCAAACCAGACTGGCCATTCTCTGTTGACCTCTCTCATCAACAAGGTATTTCTGTCCACAGAACTGCTGCTCACTGGATGTTTTTTGATTTTGGCACCATTCTGAGTAAATTCTAGAGACTGTTGTGTGTGAAAATCCCAGGAGATCAGCAGTTACAGAAATACTCAAACCAGCCCATCTGGCACCAACAATCATGCCACGGTCCAAATCGCTGAGATCAAATTTTTCCCCATTCTGTTGGTTGATGTGAACATTAACTGAAGCTCCTGACCCGTATCTGCATGATTTTGTGCACTGCTGCCAGATGATTTGCTGATTAGATAATCGCATGGATGATTGTTGGTGCCAGAAGGGCTGGTTTGAGTATCTTTAACTGCTGATCTCCTGGAATTTTCACACACAACAGTCTCTAGAATTTACTCAGAATGGTGCCAAAAAAAAAAAAATAAACATCCGGTGAGCAGCAGTTCTGCAGATGGAAATGCCTTGTTGATGAGAGAGGTCAACAGAGAATGGCCAGAATGGTTCGAACTGACAAAGTCTACGGTAACTCAGATAACTGCACTGTACAATTGTGGTGAGAAGAATATAATCTCAGATTGCTATTCTGAGATGCAGGTTGGCACTCTTTTGGTGGCACGAGGGGGACTACACAATATTAGGAAGGTGGTTTTAATGTTGTTGCTGATCGGTGTATATACACTAGGCCTGTAGTGATTATTAAATAAATGTCTGTTAACTGCGATTATTGGGCATTCTAATTCCTATCACATTTTAATGCCAAAATAAGATAATTTTAAGCAAATATGCTGTATAAATGCCATGAATGGCGCATTTGTGTGTCATTCAGTTGAACTTCAAGTCTGAGTGTCACTGAGTCGCACCATGGACGTCAACCAGAGCAGCTACTGTTCAAAAGAGTGCATGAAGCACTTGTCAAGCGCCCTGATGCGCGCTGTCAGCAGAGGCTCGTGCCAAACCTCCGTGGAAATACAACCGAAAAAGTATAAACTGTGATAGTGAACGCAAAGTGCAATGGTGTAATGGCAAATGTTCCTGGTTCATACACGCAGTGAGACAGAGGAGGGGACGCACACTTACTCTATTTCTGTGGAGTGATGAAATGATGAAATGAAATCTCAAAGGTTTTTTTTAATGACAAATAAGTGCTTTTGGGTTAAATGAGAGCATTAAAATAACATGTGAAAGTGAAGAAATTAGGACCGAAATGTTTTACTATTGCATAATATAATAAAATATTATATAAATACAATAAGTGTGTGTGTGTGTAAAATGAGTTAAAAAAAAAGAAATGTGTAAATATAAAGTTGACCAAAAAGAGAGACATATTTTAAGTATTTAGAAATATTTTTGTATTTTAAAGTATTATTTTTCATGTCATTCATACGTTTTTAAAGCCTTAAAAGGAAATCTCATATTGCCAGCCAAATTTCATAATCGTTACAGCCCTACTTGATTGCTAGCCCCAGTCAGCTGCATGCTTTCTACATCGCGAACAATAGTGGTGTTTCGTTTTTGAATGAATCAGTCTTTTTGACAGCTATCTGGGTCTTTTTATGTGTCAAAAGCTCACAGTAAATAAACACACACATGACAAGGCGAACATGAATAACCAGTCTATAATGATTCTAAGGTCGTTTTAAGCTATTCCTTCACCGGTGCATGTAAATACAGGTCAGGCATTGCTTGCTTGTGGACACGCACAACTGCACCACTGCACCACTGCTAAAAATCCTAGGGGAAACATTGCACAAGAAAGTGTTTACGGTTGGGCAAACATTAAAGAGAAGTTGGATGGTTGTTTTTGCTTGGATTGTCACGGACTGACCATCATGCACCATTCAAAATTCAGAGGAACTGAGTTTTGATCCAGACTGAGATAATATGCACTTTAGAGGAGGATATTATATGAGCATTCAACAGAAAGAAAAAACACTGGATTTGCACAAGTTTTATGAGGTTCGTGAATTACATCTGTTTATACTAGAGCTGAGATATTCTCCTAAAAATCTTTGTGTTCAGCAGAAGAAAGTCATACATATCTTAGATGGCATGAGAGTGAGTAAATGATGAGAGAATTTACACTTTTGGGGTGAACTAAATTATATTAACATTATTATTGTTAATAATGATGATTGTAGTAATAATAGTAAAGTCATTGTATACAATAATACAATTTCAGTCGTAGTTTCTTAACTTTAAATCCCTCTGGCTTTTATTTTGACGGAACACTCCAGGAAGAACTTTGTGTTTCTGTCTGTAGTCTAGTTCATTGTAGTTTCAGTATGCCTCTTATCAGGTGAAATGCTCCTCCGTTGCTGTTCTCAATGCATGTTTTAAGTGAACCAAACTATCAAGCATCTACATCTGAGATGGAGTTCATGTGGAGTGCTCACATATTGTGAGCCACATCACTGAAAACAGCAACGCAATACAATCCCTGCGCATGCTGTGTGTGTCAGCAACAGAGCAGTGTTCATTCAATGAAGCGTACTGCGCATGCAGACTGTATATTTACTTGGGCATCCTTTGCCATTCACAAAACTATAGTATGGCTTCAAGAGACTTTGAATAATAATCACAAGTCATATGGACTAGTTTTTTGGTGTTTGTATGTTGTTGTTGTTGTTTGACTGTAACAACCATGACACACAATACCGGAGTACTGGAAAACACTTTTTATTAATGCCAAATAACCAAGAGAGAGAGATCACTTCACTTCTGTGGATGTAGACTTATTTTTTTTTTTTTCAATTTTGAATGCCCAATTCCCAATGCGCTCCTCGTGGTGGCATAGTGACTCGCCTCAATCCGGGTGGTGGAGAACGTATCTCAGCTGCCTCTGTGTCTGAGACAGTTAATCCATGCACCTTATCGTGTGGGTTGTTGAACGCATTACCGTGGAGAAATAGCGCGTGTGGAGGCTTCATGCTGTTCTCCGCGGCATCCACACACAACTCTCCACGTGCCCCACCGAGAGCGAGAACAACATTATAGCGACCACAAGAGTTTACCCCATGTGACTCTACCCTCCCTAGCAACCGGGCCATTTTGGTTGCTTAGGAGACCTGTCTGGAGTCACTCAGCACGTCCTGGATTTGAACTCGCGACTCCAGGGGTGGTAGTCAGCATCTTGACTCCAGGCCCCGTGGATGTAGACTTTAATGTGCAACATAAAACAGTGTTTTTTCTCCATGTGAGTGTTTTCTGTTTGTGTTCAAATTTTCATCTGAAAATAGCATTTGAATAATTTTCGGTGGCCGAAATTTCGGTGCGTCCCTGTTGTCACAGTACCAAAATTTCAATAGTTGATACTAATGCCAGTGAAACTTCATAATTCTTAATAATGCTCCTAATACTCAGGCCCACACGGAAAGCTCTACAGATTTCCGCATAATTCGAACAACCATCGTTCAGTTCATCACATCCTCCAACCTTTGTGTGTTTTGCTAATTGGATTGTGCTTTCAGCTACTAATAAGAGTGTACTACTATTTTCCTTTTAAAGACATTTTACCATATTTAAAATACATTCCACATATTGTCCCCCAAAATCAGTGCAGAAAATGCCAAAAAAAAAAAAAAAAAAAAAAAAATCTGCAGATTCTGGGTGTGACAATACTGCAGAAAGACTAATATCATTGTATGCATGTTTCATTATCTACTTGGTACAGAAGTATAAGTACTTTTGACGTCTGTATTTATGATTATGCCTTTGTTTGTGGTCCTGATTTATTTCCAATTCCTTTGCATTTATCTTGTCAACAATAGTGTTTACACACTGAGACGTACATCTGTGCAACAGCATTAGTGCCTGGCTGGTGCACGAAGGGCCTGTATAGTTCCCTTTGTATCATGTGACCTGCTGTTCGTGTTCTCTCTTTGTACTAAACGGATGTTTGCGGTTTTGTGCTCTTTCTAGACACTGCTGACTGCAGTAAATGTGATGATTAGGATCTTAGCTTTGACTCAAGTCTCCAGACTGCTGTTTTAGGACAAAGGACCAGATAACCTCATATCGATCCAGTGCTGTTTTCAATTCACGGCTTCTTGAAAGTAATGCTGGTTCTCCTTTTTAAACACATTATCTAGGGCAGGGTTCACACGGTCATGGAAATATCAGAGAATTTTAAAATAGTGAAAAGTCATGAAAATTCCTCTAGTAAATATACATATTTTTTCTTGTTATGCTCTGGTCTAAAATATTTCATGGTCTAGATGTTGCTCTTGTGAACACTAAAACTTGCTCACTGCCTCACAGACAGGGGGCAATACATTTATTTCCATACATACCTCACTTTCTGTACTATACTACTTGACATCACATTCATCTCTGTCACACTGGCTCTGTTCTGTGAAAGAGGAAGTGGGGTGGAATGTGTTGTGGTCCATGGGCACGCCTCATACAGACATTGCTCTTTGACGATAGTCCATTTTGTTTCTTAAGCTAAACGACTACTCGTTCCACTGAGCCACGTGCCATGACGTGGAAATCACGCCACCGACAAACGAGGAGGAAATATAGCACACTTCCGAATGTGCCCAAAGGTGGAAATGACCACTTGGTGCTGTTGAAAATTGAGTGCTTGTTTCAGTTTGCATTCATTCTTCTGAATGAATGTCAGTGTTAAAAAACAAAAACAAAAAAGAAAACATTTTATTAAAGGATAACATTTGCCGATTAATAATCGATATATCTGTATTTTATGACAACCCTAATATTTACCCCAAGGTTTGGGTAATTTCTGACCCCGATGTATGGAATGAGTGGATGAATGTAGATCTAAAATGTTTGGGGAGAACTGGACTTCCGCAGCCCAACATTGATGAATGTTTAGAAGGATATGAGGGTTTCTCAGGCACGTGACAAAATGTTGTGTATGTTTGGTTCTGGAGCACCCTCCTTGTGTTAACATCAGTTTGAATCTTAAAGGTGCTTAGTAATTTCTTCCCCCAAAAATATGCTTGAAAAATGTGTTTAAAACCATGTTCATTTTCATTAGATCATGGTGGCTGCCATGTTGATTTCATAAGCAGCTGAAAACAACTAATTTTGTCTTGGATAAAAGGCATTAAGGCATATATTTTCGATACAGTTATTTACTAGGTGATTTTAGACATGTGAGACATTACAGTATGATTTTCTGTAAAGCTGCTTTAAAAACTATGTATTGTGTAAAGCACAATAAAAATAAAATGATTTTTTGCCCACGGAATAAATTAATCATATCTGGCCTTGAATAGCATATTTATACAATGGTATCAGTAACCAAAAACTATAGCTTTTACTTGATGCTGCATCATCAAGGATGGCTTTTCCATTAAAGGCAGTGGTCTTTGTCATCTCGTCTGGAATTTCAGAAATGTACCTCCAGCCTTATGTGCTAGCACTGAGCATTAAACTGTGGCATAGTACAGCTCTTGTCGACTTGACATGGCAGTAGTGGAGTCATAGTAGAGTTTCAAGTAATGCATTTTGTCTGCATTTACGCTTGCACTCAGTGTTGGGCACACTGTAAAAAAAAAAAAAATCCTGTTCAATTTATGGTAAAAAACTGGCCACTGTGGTTGCCAGAAATTCACTGTAAAATAAAAATCAATAAATATATAAATATGGTAACCACGTTTTAGGCTTTACGGGATGTAAGTTTGATGCCTGTATATTTTACGGTGTATTACTGTTTATATTATTAAATCATTGAAACGTAATACTTTAACCTTCTGAAACTGTAAAAATCTGCTTTCACTTTATTATGTATTGTTACTCGCTGTCATATTTACAGAAAGGCACAGTGCTCAGTCACTCACACACACTAAACACTATCAGGGTGACACACGTGAGATTAAAATAATGCAATAAACATTAACTAAACTACATCAAATATAACATAGAACACCCCAATGTAGATAAGTGATATTAAAATAAGAAGCAGCAACTATTCCCATAAAATATAATGAAATGTGATATAGAACGCAGGGAATTCTGGGAACACCCGATTATTGTTTTGTTTTTTAACCGTAATTTTAACAATAATTTATCGTAAAAGGTACATGTACTCTCTTGTTAAACATATATACAGTAAAATCATACTTTTTACATGTAAAAAATGTTACTGTAAAATTACATGTATTGTCATTTTAAATATATTAAAATGTTTTACCGTATATTTTAAGGTAACTGCCCATTTACCAATTAACGTTTTTTTACTGTAGCATTTTTGCAGTCTTTTACCGTTAAAATTACAGATATTTTTTTATAGTGCAGTGCTGCTTACAACCTTTTTGCTTATGCTGCCCCCCAACCCCCGACACTGGTATGCCAGCAATTTAAAGAATGAGCCATGAGCTGTCCATCACATTTGTTTGCTTTTTTTCCTGTCCCACATGAATTTGGTGACACTGAGGATGTTGCCAGAATTTTATAAACGCACTTTTTAACAAGTGGTAGAGAGGAGAGGAGTCTTTACCGCGTCCGTGCTATATGTGATAAGAATACATTTCTCTTTTTACTTTTTGATCAACAACTGACTTCAAAAAATAGAAAAAAGATATTAAAAGACAAATTATTCAATGAAATTGTAGTGCGTGGATTTCATCTTTGATGGACACATTACACAGAAGAAATATTCTGCTTTAATCTCAAGCCCTTTTCAACAAAACAATTTCCCAGGTATTCCAGTACTTCAATTTCTAAAAGCTAAATTCAAGCACTTTAAGCACTTCAAGGACCTTGTGCGAACCTTGTAAATAGCAGTGGTATAATAATTAATGCATCTCACGATAAATTTCAGTTCACGATACTAAATTCCCGATTCGGTTCGTATCATATTTGACATTAGGATTATATTCCCCCATAGCATTATTATACATAATATTCAGCATTATAAATAATAGATTAAAAGTGCATTCAGTAGTTTGGAGCCAACATAAATGTTTTACACATTAACAAATGATTTGTGTTTTTGTGAAGTTTGATCCGAATGGTGTACTCACATGAGATGAAGACTGTACTCATCATAGTTTTCAATAAAAAAAAGTGTTTTATTTTACATGGTGCGGGTCATCCCCTTAAATGTGTTTCACCATGTTGAAATCACATGACCCGTGGTGTTTCACTAAACGTCGAAGAAGAGAATCCTCACACTCATTGGCTGCCGCCTGTGTAGATACTCTTGGTTATGCGCCGAACATTGTCGTTTGGTGACGTGAAGAGCGAAAAGAATCGGAATGAGCTTTATTGCCAAGTATGCTTACACACACAAGGAATTTGTCATGGTGACAGAACACAATGGAACATACTTATTTATCGTGCTTTAGCAGCGGAGACAACGGGAGATCCAGTAGCTGTACTGCCGAAGAAGCAAAAAAAGGTCTGAAGCAACTTGCTTCAAGCAAGAAGACAGAAAGACCGGCAAAGGCAAAAAACTAGAGTAAACATCGGTAACGGTAAGGCATCTATGTCTTCATTCGTTTAGTGCAAACTAGCTTGGAACAGCAATTGTTGAGGATTTTGTGTAAACCATGACGTTGGTTGCTTGGAAATAAAACAAGTTCTTCAAATACAGAATTTATGGACATGCTAAATTTGATCATCAAAAACATTTATAATCTTTCCTTTACAATAACATTCAGTATCGCTAGATAATTGAGGTTTATTTTACACTAAGCGGTAATTGTCTTTAGAAATAACCTGAAACGTAGACAGTCTCCAAAGATTATTGATATGAGGGACAATAATAATCTATCCTTAACAGCAGGAGCATGTTCACTTGATTTCTGACATTTGTTTTTAGGCAAAGCAGTTATATTATAGGAGTAATAAATAACTTTAGAAATTACCTCAAACTCTGACATTTTCTAGATGCAAATGATATTCCAAAGCTGATAGGGGCAGCAGAGAGGATCATGCTGATCCACGTCAAAAGATGGCAGTATAGCGTCTAACACCACTGTAACATCGGTACTTAAAGTACACGAAGAAGAGCAATGCTAACACTAGCTAGAGAACTACTGAATGCCCCTTTAATATGGCACTATCATTAATCATCTGTAAACTTGAATTTTCGAACCGCGACGTATTGTGCAACGATAAACTGTTTCACCCTTACTAAATAGTGTAGAAATTTTTAAGTTTGACGGGTCTTTCTTTATGATCACATGGACAGAAAATAATGTTGCCAATTTTGAAATATCAAACTTTTTGCCTCCATATGGTTTGTCATTTATTTTGGTTTGCAAAATTCAATATATTGTTTTACTACATTACTACATTTCATTGTAAACATCAGGTTTGAACATTTTAGGAATAGGCAGATTTATGCATTCTATTTTCAAGTGGTGTTTATTAATTTTAAAGCATGCTTTGACCCCGAAGTAGAAGTTACAGTCATGTTTCATGTAAATATCAGTCCTGTCCCCTCACATTATCTCTGTGTCTCTATAGGACTATCTACCGACACAGCAAGACATTCTTCTGGCCCGTAAGCCAACCAAGGGCATTCACGAGTATGACTTCGAGATCAAGAACGTACCCTTCAAAATGGTGGATGTGGGCGGCCAGCGATCGGAGCGCCGCAGGTGGTTCGAGTGCTTTGAGAGCGTCACTTCTATCCTCTTCCTCGTCTCGTCCAGCGAGTATGACCAAGTGCTGATGGAGGACCGTCAGACCAACCGCCTCATGGAGTCGCTCAACATCTTTGAGACCATCGTCAACAACCGTGTCTTCAGCAACGTTTCCATCATCCTCTTCCTTAACAAGACAGACTTGCTTGAGGAGAAGGTCAAAACGGTGGCCATCAAGGACTACTTCCATGAGTACACAGGGGAGCCGCACTGCCTGGCCGACGTGCAGAAGTTCCTGGTGGAGTGTTTCCGGAACAAGCGCCGAGACCAGCAGCAGAAGCCCCTGTATCACCACTTCACCACTGCCATTAACACAGAGAACATTCGGCTGGTCTTCCGCGACGTCAAGGACACCATCTTGCATGACAACCTCAAACAGCTCATGCTGCAGTGATTTCTGGTCCTACATTTCATTGCAGATTTCTCTCAAATTACCCTCTTCTGCTCAGATATTTGTACTCCATACAGTAACCTTTCTGAATAGCTCTGACATGCTTTTGTGCAAGGAAAAAAGCCTAGCCTAGTCGTTTGTCGTGAGCACAGAATGGTGGCCAAGGGTTGCTAAGGTTAGAAAAGGGAGTGTGTCTGTCCACTCACTTGTTACTCTCCTTATTCAGCC
The DNA here is from genome assembly GCF_019703515.2 of Myxocyprinus asiaticus. NCBI lineage: Eukaryota > Metazoa > Chordata > Actinopteri > Cypriniformes > Catostomidae > Myxocyprinus > Myxocyprinus asiaticus. The sequence continues at coordinate 25,997,978 of NC_059357.1, read as the reverse complement.
TGCCAAGAGAAGCTGTATGTGTCATTAAGCATTACCCCTCATCAGTGAAAGCCTGAAGGTGGCAAAATCAATGCGTTTCCCCCCCCACGTTATTAATGACAGCGGAGGGAAACAAAGTTTTGATGGAGAGAAAAAGCACTGCCCTCAATCAGTTACCCTTTGAGCCTTTTTATTATTGACCAAATAGCAAGATGTTTTAACCTTTTAACAGGAACTATGTTCTGAGCCTCTCTGTCGACACATGCCTGGCCTTACTCAAATTTTTCCCCTTATCTTGATTGGTGTTTTTATCTTGTTAGCTGTCCAATTAATCGTTTAATTTTAGAATTCAGATGTTTTATATAGAGATATGAATATATTTAACAAAAAGATTCTTAAGTTATATTTCAAAAGGTTTACACTTTTTGTGATTTTCCTCTGCTGATGGATAATGCTTACGATCGAAGAAATGGTTTTGAGTGGAAACACGTTGTTGCAACTATATACCACTTGATAAACTGAATTTATACTGTGGTTAGCCATGCTAGGCAAGCTGATAGATACAGTATATGGCTTAAACTCAGGGCTGAATCTAGATCACTTTTAGTGTATTGATGAAATTAACTCCAATGTCCACTAATTGTAGCTCTCTGTCAGATGTCCTTGCTGGCCTACAGACAAACTCCTTCACTCCAATTCTTTACAATTTCTTTGTTTTTTTGTCCATCAGGGAACAAAAAACAAACAGTGTCTTAATTTATTTCCTTTGTTTTGTTTTGGGTTTTTTGTCCACAACCAAACTAAACTGACTTTTTTTCAGTCAGACCCCAAAAATGTATTTTTGATTTTGTCAAAAGCTTCCGTATTCACAAGTGCCACATGTTTTAGGTACCAATAATTCGAACAACTGTTTCCTGTCTGAATTACTTGCATACAAAAGGGATAGGACCTACTTTGTGAACCTTGTTCCCTGTCAATGGTTGTGTATAGCTGCTTTGTATAGTGCCATGTCCTGAATACTACTGTTGTAGTAAGTATTTTATGTAAATAGTCTGTACCTCACCCACCTCACTCTTTTCTAATGGATGTGTAACCTACACTGAATATGTATAGCTGTTTTTGCCACTGTGTACTCACACAAAATCGGTTCCCGTGTGTGTGTGTGTGTGTATGTGTATGTGTATGTATATATATATATATATATATATATATATATATATATATATATATATGTGTATATAACACACACACACACACACATACATACATACACTGACTCCCTTTTCGTAATTTGCTCCACTCCCATCCATTATTAAGGGTTGCTCCTTTTTGGCTGGTTCATTGCTATTGTTCGGGCAACCTTGGCTGTGAATGGTGCCTGCATGCGTCTATGCATTCAGATGCTGCTGGTTTCTTCTTGGCTGCAGCTCTGCCTGAAAAAAAGGGAGTAGAGGACTCTTTGTCTGGTGTCAAATCCTGCCTTATGCCCCTGGCTAAAGGCCCAGGAGGCTCGTGAAAGCAAGTATTACGTCTTCATACGCCACTGACAATGTCCTGTGTCTTCTGGTGCCAATCGGAGCAAATCAGGCATTGCATGATCACTTTCAGGAGCACAGACACATATGTACTTAAGACATAGGCAGTGATGGGCAGTTTTATAAGGGAAGTTCACCCAAAAATGCATTCTGTAATTTTTTTACCCTCATGGTGTTCCAAACCAATATTACAAACTGGAAGTGTGTTGGTCTCAGTCACAATTCATTTTTATTGCATTTTATTTTATTTTTTTATTTTTCATATAATGAAAGAGAATATTGACTGAGACTGTCATTCTGCCGAACTTCATCTTTTAGGTTTGACTGAAGAAAGTCGTTTGGTTTTGGAACAACATGTGAGTGAATAAATAATGACCCAAAAATAATGAGTTATTTTTGGGTGAATTATCCCTTGAAAGGGATGTTCTGGGTTTAATACAAGTTAAGCTCAATCGACAGGATTTGTTGCATAATGTTGATTACCACAAAAGTAATTTTGACCCGTCCCCCCTCCTCTTTAAAAACAAAAAAACAAAAATCATGGTTACAGTGAGGCACTTACAAAAAATTGGCCCAATTTTTTCCATTGTAAGTGCCTCACCGTAACCTCAATTTTTGCTTGTTTTAAGACAAGGAGGGACGAGTCAAAGTTATTTTTTGTGGAAATCAACATTCACAAATGCTATCGATTAAACTTAACTTGTATTGAACCTGAAACATTCCTTTAACTTGTGTTGAACTCTGAATATTCCTTTAAATACTGTCTTAGTATTGGCCTTTCGCCATACCAACTTAAACTGCTACAAGCACAAAGTGATCAATATTTTGAATGAGTAAATTTCAGCATTTTTGCAATGGCATTAGAGATACTGAAATACTCTTGAGGATCAACCTCTACTATTTACTGTCTTCTGTGTTGTCATACAGAAGCATGGTGAATCCTAAAACTCTGACTTTTGGCAATTGCTAACATTGTATTACCTGCCTTACACATACTGATGGCCTTTGAGCTTAGTGACCTCAAAAAATCAAGTGTTACATACCAAAATATAGAGGAAATGATTGAGAATGCTATGAAGTCCGACAGATTGGCCATGTTGTTTTCTCTCAGTTGAGCTGTGTTGGCCCTGAGGGTAAACACGTGCTTGTGAACATGATGTCACTGTCTGGTGTAGCTGTGACAAGTAGAGGATAAAAGCTGTGCTTATGGCGACACTTACCAACATGCATGCCTCCTCAGTGCCTCTGTAGTGCATTAAGGCTTGTGTTTGATTTCAAATCCTCCCTTTGTTGCCCTCTTAACGGTTGATGTGTTGTTCCACCAATTGACATGTTTAAAAGAAGGACGATGCTGCACAGATACACTACTTAATTTAGCTGTATTCATTCTCTGTACACTTCAAAGGTGTTTGGGAGAGATAATAGGCTTTATTCTAAAAATCTTTTACCTTTGACTTCCAAAGGTTTTTTGGTGTAATAGACACAAGTGATCTCTCTTCACGCCATTCCCATTTTCTCAACTCTTCCTATACAAATTTTTGATTATGTATGAACAAATGAGTCTTTCTCACTGTAGCTTTCTCTGAAATGTGATTCTGATCAGAGATAGATTTGATCTTTTTAGTTCTTCCCACATAATCAAGTTTGATTATTATTATGCAAGGATTATGCCTGCCTCAGAGAAAAATCTTAATTCCTAGTGCCTCTAAGTTTGATGCCTCAGATCTTTCCAGTTCTTTTTTGTACCTAGGTTTTTTGAATTTTTATCAATGTGGATATTTTTCAGTCCTCGTAATATCGAAATAATTCATACTAAATGATTTCAAGGCTCTTGCGTTCAGTACAGAACATTAAACTGCTTTCACTGTACAGTCTAACCTTTGCTTCCTCACTCTTCATCACTGACTCAATAAAAGCCTTTTTCAAAAACTGTCATTTTGGTGTTTTTGTGGAATTGACTTCGTTCGAGGAATTCTGTAGCTTGTTTTAATTCTACAAATACATGTGTACACTTACGCCCATACATGTCACTTAAAATGAAAGTGCAGTTCCACTTTGCTAAAACTAGGTTGTAGTGTTGCACCAAATGACAAAAAAAAAAAAAAAAAAAAAACAATTCTGCTGTACACACAGGCTCACATAATTGTGCAAAAGTAATTGCACCAAACAAAAGTTGTACTTAAAATAAAAGTTTATGCACTGTATTCGGGAAGGTTTAAAAACAGAAATTTGATCCTTGTATATTTGTTAGAACACTGGTATAACTCCATAACACTTAAAGGTTCCATTTGTTAACACTGGTTAGTGCATAAGCTATCATGAATTATCAATAAACAATATATGGTTTACAGCATTTATTAATCATGGTTATTGTTAATAACACTTTTGTTCATTGTTAGTTCATATTGCATTAACTAATGTTAACGTAACTTTTAAATTTAGAAAAGTTTTAGTAAATGTTAAAATTAAGATTAACAAATTCTGTAAAAGTATTGTTCATTATTTTAATAAAAGTAGTTAACTAATGTTAATAAATGGAACCTTATTGTAACGTGTTACCTAGAATTCGTACATACAAAAATTTGTGTTACTTTATCGCGATACTACATCATATCTCTTTCTGGTATCCTTGCATATATAGTGAGAAAATTAACGGGGTTTACATGGTTGTTCTGTCACCCTAGTATCATGCTACCACAGATAATGTTTCAAGCTAAAGTTTGTAATTTCTGCAACACCGAACAGAATTGCAAGAATAAATATAGTTTTCTAAAAGCTTTTCGAGTCCGACCCCATCTGCTGTTGCTCAAACAAACAGATATTCCTATCCTCAACTCAAGTCACTGGTTGAGTCAATGTTGTTGTGTCGGGCTGGACAGGTCGCTTAAAACAGAGGAATTTTTATAGTTCCACAGAGACACAGTATTTACAGTTTTCAAGAAAATTAACCTACAAATTGCTTATGGTTGTTTCTGCATATTAAGCAGGGATAGGCCCACATAAAGATAATTTTTAGAATGGGCTCACATTGACTGATCCAAACAAGATTCATTTGTTTATAGAATACTTAATGACAAATGTGTTTGAAATTAACAGGAAAATATGCACCCTTTCCTGAAGTGGTTATTTTGATTAAGCATTATCTTAATTTGTTACTCAAAACGCATTTTGCTGTCTTAAAAGTATTTATATAAGCTGATAAATTTTGCCCTATAACTATTGCCCCTATATACTATATCCCTTTTACCTCAAGTGTGGGTCAAAAGGCCACCTTTTTTTAAAAACTGATTTTAAATCAAAACAGCCTTCCATTATTTTCACAGAAATGGTGTTGCCACATCAATATATATATTAAGGGAATGTATTATTTTTTTTCTATTTTGATACACTTTGCGACCTGAAAAAAAAGCACATTTTCCTAAAGGGGTGCATTTAGCCACTAGTTGTACTCTACTACAGGCCCTGCTGTTTCTACATTAATGTACTCCTAATACACTAACAAGATTACAGTTACTACCAATGTGTGAGCTGCACTTACCTAGTGCAGAGAGCTACTGATGGCAGCAGAGCAAGCTCATTCAGACCTTATTCACAGCAGTGCCATCTTTGATTTTTGACAGAAATGACAATGAGGCTGTGAGGGATAGACTTACCGTCTCTCTTCAATGGATTGTACAGTTATTTACAGTGTTTTTGGATCGTTCCACTGATGAAACATTGAAAAAAATATATATCTTTCCAAGAAATTTCAATAGACAAAAAAGTCCAGACAACAATTGGAAAATTAGATGTGATCTACAAGCTTTATTTTTTATCATTATTATGCTCACATACAGATATACAATTTGCAGGACACACAAACCAAAAAAAAATAAAAAAAAGGAAAAAAACAACATTCAGTGCCAAGGGGATTAAACAGAAATGCCAAAATAAGTGATACAGAGACAGAAATAATAAAAAGGTGAAAAGATATGGAGTAAATATCATTAATTGAATAAAAACAAATCATTACAAGCGTACAGAGCCAAATAAGTAAAGTCATAATAAAGGCATGGGGTCATACACCACTGAAAGTTTATTAACTATATTATTTATTAACAGAAATTTATTAGGAAGTGTCAGAACCTTCTTCCACTAAATATTTTTTTACAGACCCACTGTATTCCATGTTACAGTTGCATGAGGAGTGGAAACACAGTCACTTTGGAATAGGGCACGGATATTTCGATTGTTTTTCAGATTGGGAGACTTGAAACAAGTTTTACCTACTAGTGTATCAGCTGGATCTGGTAGAGTTATATTTGAACAAAATAGATAGACTTATAACCTTTAAACAGTATAATAACCCCAGTTGGAATAGCATCAAACACAACTGGCAAACTCTTTTGGAGTGACAGATTTGATAGTGATAGAGAAATTCTTGATATGTGAATAAATGACCGCCTTATTGAATAATTGGCTAAGAGAGTCTGCTTATGAAAATTAGAAAGAACAACATGAATTTTGTCTATGTTGAAATTACATCAAATAAAAAATGTCAAACCTCCCAGCTGGGAAAAAATATGTTCGATCTATGAGCTTTATACAGTGCATTCTTTTCAAAAAAAAGATGGCGTTACTGTGAATACGGTCTATTGTCCAGACTCATGTTACTGTTATATCCAGGCCCTTACAAAAACACTAGATGTACTTATGGTGCTCTTCAGTATAGATCAGCCTAAGTAGAAGTAATCAAAGAAACACCACACAGGACACAATTATAAAAAGCATCAAGTTTATTCTACACTGAACATATGTAATTGCCATATTCAGAGGTGCAGAATCTCACAGGCAGAAATCTGCATTGCAATTTTATTACATTAAAAAATGTGTCTTCTCATCAAAAGTACAAAACATAATTTAAATACATCATGTATGACAAATTAAATGAGTGTACAGAATATGATAAGAGGTACATAAGAGTTCAAGTCATTAGGTAAGGATTTTCAGTGGGATTTATCAGCAGATGCATCTCATATGCAGTAGATTCGTGCAAGAATACATTTAGTTATTTTTACATTTTTAAGTCATCCCATTGCTCATATACTTTTCATTCTGACACAATTATTCTGCCATCCATGTACTGAATTACATTACCACTTTCATCAAGATATTGCAATTTAGTGTATTACATTCACTTTAGAGCTCTTAGAGCATCTTTCAGTTTACTATAAGTCACAAGCTCTCCATGATTCCATAGAATTATTTGCAAAGGCACACTCCAAATTCTGGCGGCAACATGTCATGGCAGCATTCTTTGGAATCCTTAGGAATTTTTGTAAGAAACGTTTCAGTGTTTCTAGGTTGCCTACATGATATCTCTTAGCAGGAATTCAAAGGGAACCATTTGTCCATGATAAAAAGCCTTTGATATCTGTTCTGTGTAATTTGTCCCTCTTAAAACATTTCCAGATTGAGTGACAGCATTACAAACGAAGGAAGACTTGCAAGTGCAGCAGGTAACCCCCCCCCCCTCTGTAATTTGTCTATCACTGTCTACGCCATCTCTAATGGGAATGTTTTCAAGATAAACTGGTCTCAGTTCAAGCGAAGGAGCACGGCAATGATGTAATTAGAGCAACGTAACCCCGCTCTTTCTAAGATGAGATGTTGCCCACATAGTTTCCATTAGCAATAGCAATAACAGTTAAAGATTAAACAAATGGACCCCTAATATGTAAGCAAGCAGATGATGGTGTTAATCTGAAACACTATACAGCTCTGTACCTCAGCTTCAGCATTGAATGTGGTTTATGCAAACCAACCCAATATAAATAAGCCTATTGACCACCTCACTGAGAGCAGCAATTTATGGCCTGAGGTTTCATTTTGTAGGTGACAATTATAGAAACAAGATGAGGTCCCACAACTTTTCACTTGTGAAAATATGATTGTTCATGGTCGACATAATTAAAAAATAAATAGAGAGGGTGCATTTCACACTGACTTTGGTAAATGAGAGGTATAGGTCATGCTTGCCCTCTTTAAAAGTGTGTTTCTCAGTGGATACTGTAACACGTATGTGTTCTGTCACAGGAAAGGTGCCTCAAAACTCTTCCTGTTTAATAAATAATAATAAACGACACACTAAAAGTAAACATGACTTTGTGGTTTTGATTGGAGGCTAAGAAAAAGTGCAATGAATTAAACCCTTCTCTAACACTTTTGTTTGAATTAATTGTGATCGTGTAACCCTAATGGCACAGGGTTTGTATACTGCAGTCTTTTGTGTGGGGGGGGGTTATTCAAGTGAAGGATAACAAGTGTGTGCACATGTGTCATGATTCTTGAGATGAGGCGGCATTCAGGCAGGACTGTTGTCAATCTCCACATCCATTTCTACAAAGTCAGCAGGGGCATCATCACTACCCTGTGAGTTGGACTTTCTGTCTTTTTTTTGCCCGTGGTGATTCCTTTTCCTCCAAAGGCAGAGGCCAGTTTTGGCTGGACGCACCAGTCCAAGAAACAGAGCCCCCACTCCCATTCCAGCTGCACAGGAGTAAAAGGCTGATCCGTAATTTTTAGTCACATCTACCAGAACACCTTAAAACAAAGACACAAGAGTATCGTCATAATGTGTATCATCATGTGTCATACAGACCAATTTATTAGCAAGTTTGCATTGATAAGTAGATTTTTTTTTTGCCTATGTATTCTTGTCACTTACAGGGATGCAAACTCGTGAGAGGCGAAAAAGGTGAGAAAACAGGTGTTCCAGATGTGTCTTTTCAGTTCAGTTGTTTGTTGTATTTAAAGCTTTTTTCAAGTGTTTAAGCTTAAAATGAAGTAAAATGTAGAATATTCTACCAAACAATTTAGACAAATTAGCTTTAGCTAAAGGTAAGTAGTTTGCATCCCTGTCCTTGCCAACACTGCTAGGGTTTTTTTTTTTTGGGGGGGTTTTTTTTTAATGCAATGTGCATTTATACTGTTATTTATTATGTTTTTCATTTTCTGAATATATGTAAACTTGTTATTTAAAAACAATGCTAGGGTGCTTTTATGCTATTGATAAGTTGCTCAAACTGAGCACATTTACATGCACATCAATATGCTAATAACTACCAAAATAAGCTTTACTTTTTTTTAAAAAAAAATCAGACAATGCAAGAAAACAGCATTTGCATGAAATTTGAAATCATCAGATTATTCTCAGCTTTTCACATAAAATTGTTAATAGGCATGCACACAATGGATAAGCTGGTAAGAACACTGGTAAAGGTGTTTACATGGTAAAGGTGTTTATGTGCAATGCGAAATCAAGGTAATGGGTAAAAATCGATGTGTGCCGATCATTTTTTGCTTAAACCGTTAAACAGACTAAGGCATTTACATGACCACACAATTAAGCATAATCTGTAAATGCGCTCACAATTTTCCAATCCTGTTCCCCATTCACTACACATTATGGATGTGTCTCTCATCTAAAACACCTGATTCAACCTATCAGTTGATATGTGGTGTCTGATAAGGGAGTCCAAAATGTGGAAATATAGGTCTCTGCTGAACAATAATGTGTGTTTCCCAATCTGTGGGATTTTCAAACTGGGATGGGCATTTCTAGACTATCCAAAAAAGTAGGGAATCTCAACGTAGTAGGCAAATCATGTAAAGGGGTTGAAAAATGCAAATCCTGGTTTGAAAATGCCCACTGATTGGGAAAAGACCATTTTTGTTCTGCAGAGACATAAGTCTCAAAAAGTGTGGTGATGGATGGCCTCCAGGGAGATATGTGTCTAAAACCCTATAGGAAGTGGTTATGATTTTTTCTTATTTTAATAAGTCAGCCTACAGAGGCTTTGCATTTACCTCCAAGAGGTGGACCAGCCAGACCTGCGAAGCTCTGGATGCAGACATAAACACCAACAGCTGATGGCATTCTCTGAATGCCGATCACATCATCCTCAGCCAGCATGGGGATGTGACTGGAGGCCACTGTGCCCAGAAAGAAACCATAGAGACAGGAGCAGGACATGAGCCCCCAGAACTCAGTGACGAAGGTGAAGATGACCAGCACCGGACACAGCAGCACTGTGCAAATCAGCATAATGTAGATTTTGCGGATGGGCCTGCGATTGAGGACCCAACCCATTGACAGACGACCTAGAATCTCAGCCACTGCCATGGCCGACAGCATATAAGTTGCACTGTCACGTGACACACCTCGGCTCACGCTCAGCTCAATCACATAGAGCTGTGGAGCAAAGAAGCCCAGTGTGGCAAATAGGCCGAAAAGTGCATAGCAGTTGAAGCTGGCATCCCTGAGTACAGAGAAGTCCAACAGCTTGGGTCTAGAGACCCCTGACTCCTCTTTCTCCTCCTCCTTGAGTGGGGTCTCTTCCTTGTTCTTTCTTTCCTCCTCTTCCCCATGTTCTTTTATTTCAGCAGAGTCCGGTTCTGTAGATCCTTGGCCCTGAGACAAATTAGTTTGAGAGGAGGAGATTGATTGGACCCCTGAGTCCACAGAACTGAAAGAGGTATGTGTGAATTCATTCTCCAGGTCGTATTTGGATTCAGGTTCCTTCAGTGGGGAAGTGACACCCTCTGTGGTGGACGGTATAGGTTTAATGATTATTGGCTTTAGAAGAGCCCCAAAGACGATGATTGAAGACTGCAAAACTCCAATTACGACCAAGCAGTAACGCCAGCCAATCTGCTCCTTCAGTGCATTCAAAGCTGCATTGTGGATTCAAATGAAAATAATTACTTTTGTCATTCATTATACTTTTTTTAAAGGGATAGTTTATTTTAAAATGAAAGTTCTGTCATCATTTAATCACCCGCCTGTTGTTCCAAACCCGTATGACTTTCTGTCTTCTGTGTTACATCAGATGACACAATGTTAATCTTAGTCACCATTCACATTTATTGCATCTTTTTCCATACTTTAAAAGTGAGTAGTGACTGAGACATTCATTCTTAGGGACATTTTACGATTTGTAACAACAAAAGGGTGAGTAAATGATGACGGAATCTTCAAATTTTGAAGATTAACATGTCAGAAAAGCATTGCACTTTCTGTGAAAATAAAGTGTTTAGTCAAACATTTGTGTTCCCAAGAACTTTGACTTGTCAAGTATATCTGACTTCCAAATACACTTTTACTAAATACTAAATGAATAAATGTAAATGTGAGAACAAAGCTGCCTGAGTCAGTTTAGCGAGTGCTGACCCACAACTGTCAATCATACTTTTTTGTCAATATTTTGTTGTTCACTGACACTTTTTTACATAGCATAGAACAAATAGAGAAACAGGACAAAACGTTTACACAAGACACATAAAAACATTCAATGAAAATAAATAAATTATAAGACAAAAACAGTTGTCATAGTAATATTTAGCATTGCATTTACTATCAGAAAGCTTGATTTTCATCTAATTGCAAAAAAACTATAAATGGAGACCATAATTCAATACATTTTTTGTGCAACATTTTGATGTTGCTGCAATTGATATGTATTCTATTAGTAAATTTGACCAATGATTAATACTTTATTATTGTTTAGATTTCCAGTTACGTAAAATAGTTTTCTTTGCAATTTCTAAAGCTATGTATATAGGTTTAATAAGAGCAGAGGGGGTTTCAATTTCTGATAAATCTCCAACTAAAAAACAGGTGAGAGAGGAATCCTACAATTCAAGATGGAAGACAGTTTCTCATTTATCTCTATCCAAAAATGCTGTACAGGTAAACAATACCATAAAGAGTGGATTTATGTGTCTGGGATGTCGAGAGTACATTGAGAGCAAATATCTGAATTAGAAAGACCCATTTCGTGCTTGTTGTATTGTGTAATGTGTGTTATGCGCATAGTTTTATATTGAATCAATTGCAAGTTTGTATTTTTAGTAACTGAGAAAGTATTTTTGCAAATCTGTGACCAGATAGGTAAGTAAGTAAGTAGATTGTGTGATCTGTCTATCATACCTGGCGCTAGAGCTAGTAGGGAGAAACATTCTCCTGTGGAGGCGATGGATGTGACAAGAGAGCGGCGCCTGCTGAAGTACTGCGAGAGGATGGTGACTGTAGGCAGGAAGGTCAGGCAGTAACCCAGGCCTGTAAATAAATAGCAAAGAGGGAGATGACAGCCACTGGTCCCTTCAACACAAGGGGCTCAGGTCGGTCTGAGGGCCGGGCTCAAGCACGCCAAGAACCAGGCCGCTCTCTTCCATGGGACAAACTGGACAAATGGCTGAAAGAAAACTGTATTTAAAAGAGACAAAAGGAGAGACAAGGAGAAACAAAGATCGGCGAGGTTAGGATGCATCAACTAATAATGGCAGAGGAAGGATGCTTTGATTATTGGGGAAAGCTAGCAGTGCATCTTGTGCAACAAAGCATACACTCTGATGGGTTATGATCTGAAAAGCAAAAGGATTATGTGGTCAAAAAATTGGTGTTATTCAAATTTTAACCAAAGTGTAATCAATTTATAAAGAGAGTTTATAAAATACATCAGCCCCTTTTAACAACAAATGAACAAGGGATTCACCATATTTGGACATAGTGAGTGAGGAGCAAATATTTGATTTTATACAAATAAAATGTTCAAATTAGAGCTTTTACTTTTTTTATAGCACTTAAATTCAAATTAGAATTATTACAGTGGGGCATTTAACATGGATTATGGGCTACATTTTGATGAAATACTGCATGTATACAGTATATATACTGGCAGCCAAAAGTTTGGAATAATGTACAGATTTTGCTCTTATGGAAATAAATTGGTACTTTTATTCACCAAAGTGGCATTCAACTGATCACAATGTATAGTCAGGACATTAATAATATGAAAAATTACTATTACAATTTGAAAACAAATTTCAGAACTTCTTAAACTACTTCAAAAAGTTCTCATCAAAAAATCCTCCATGTGCAGCAATGACAGCTTTGCAGATCCTTGGCATTCTAGCTGTCAGTTTGTCCAGATACTCAGGTGACATTTCACCCCACACTTCCTGTAGAACTTGCCATAGATGTGGCTGTCTTGTCGGGCACTTCTCACGCACCTTACAGTCTAGTGATCCTACAAAAGCTCAATGGGGTTAAGATCCATAACACTCTTTTCCAATTATCTGTTGTCCAATGTCTGTGTTTCTTTGCCCACTCTAACCTTTTCTTTTTGTTTTTCTGATTCAAAAGTGGCTTTTTCTTTGCAATTCTTCCCATAAGGCCCACACCTCTGAGTCTTCTCTTTACTGTTGTACATGAAACTGGTGTTGAGTGGGTAGAATTCAATGAAGCTGTCAGCTGAGAACATGTGAGGTGTCTATTTCTCAAACTAGAGATTCTGATGTACTTATCCTCTTGTTTAGTTGTACATCTGGCCTTCCACATCTCTTTCTGTCCTTGTTAGAGCCAGTTGTCCTTTGTCTTTGAAGACTGTAGTGTACACCTTTGTATGAAATCTTCAGTTTTTTTGGCAATTTCAAGTGTTGTATAGCCTTCATTCCTCAAAACAATGATTGACTGATGAGTTTCTAGAGAAAGCTGTTTCTTTTTTGCCATTTTTGACCTAATATTGACCTTAAGACATCCCAGTCTATTACAAACGGTGGCAACTCAAAAACAAACACAAAGACAATGTTAAGCTTCATTTAATGAACCAAACAGCTTTCAACTGTGTTTGATATAATGGCAAGTGATTTTCTACAACCAAATTAGCAATTTAGCATGATTACTCAAGGATAAGGTGTTGGAGTGATGGCTGCTGGAAATGGGGCCTGTCTTGATTTGATCAAAAATGACTTTTTTAAAAGAGTGATGGTGCAGTTTTTTACATCAGTAATGTCCTGACTATACTTTGTGATCAACTGAATGCCACTTTGGTGAATTAAAGCACCAATTTCCTTCCAAAACAGCAAAATATGTACATTATTCCAAACTTTTGGGTGCCAGTGTATATAATTGAGTTTCCTTAGAAGTAGTTCAGTTCACATTTGGATAAAGTGTTTGAATCTCTACAATGTCCCAATAAGAGACATTCTGTTCATAATGTTCCAAAAGTCACTAAGGGTGCCAAAGGTGATAATTTATCATTGATATTTGCAGTAATGTTGACCAGTTAATTGCTAGAGAATGTGGTCGGATTGGCCCAATGAAAATACCAGTCACAGCACTGCTTGAATTCCCTCTCTGTATTTTTAAAAAGGATAAGTGAATAGAAAAGAATGTCATGTGTACCAAGAAAAAAAAAAAAAAATAAAAAAAAAAAATAATAATTCAACAATTCAAAATCAATCTGGGCAAATGATTAAAACCATATAATTTATTCATGCAATAGCAATTAGGTGGCAGCCATTCAAACCCGAAGCTGAGAAAGCAAAGCTGAGGCTTTAATACAAACAAACAAGAAAATATTACATTGCAAATGCTTTCTACATTTTTGGATAGTCAATTTCTAAAAATAAAAGTAAAAGTTAGTCAGTTGACAATGTCACACCACCCTAAGGAAAATCGTTTTCAACCACACTGAATTGGCTCAATACTTTGTTTCCAGGAAAGCAATGCAGAAACAGATGTTTCACACATACAGTTTAAAATCACATTAACACACAGTGCATTTACCTGCAACGACTCCCATGGTGATGTACATCTCAGTGATTGATTGGGTGAAGGCTGTTGTGATGGTACCTAGGCTGATCAGGAGTCCACCAAGCATGATGACTGGACGATAGCCAAACCGGTTACTCATCACCATGGAGAGGGGAGCTGTGGGCAAAATTGCACTATATTACAAACAATCATTGACACTACATGTTGACGATAACAATCGGACAAGGAGCAAGTATAGATATGCAGTTACAGCTCAAATATAATTACAAAGACATGACTTCATAAAAAGAAACTATGCATTTCCTAAACTGTCCATTTATGGTAGTGTGTAATACTGCACCAAGGGAATCTAAGCCCTATTGAGTGACTGCCTTGATGTTTGAACAATAATGCTACTTTTGAAGTCCTTTTAGCTGGAAAAAATGTAAATCCATCTGTTGACATGATGGGGCTGCTTTGTCACTAGGTAAAGTAAGTGAATCCCTGATCAGCTTTCATAACAGCCAGCGGCACTTATACAGCACATGTCAGCACATCCACTAAATGGGGCATTGCTTGCTTTCAGCACAATGCCAAGACAGAAAAGCTGTGCTTGGCAGATCTGCTTTTTTCATGCATATTCAAGGCATTACAGGGTTTCCACAACTGTAACTGGTATTTTCATTTTTCAATCATTTTATTACACTCACATAAGAGCAATTTCTAGCATATTAAATAGTGTAGAGTTTAGAATAACTAGAAAAATTGGAATTCACTACAGATATTTCCATGACTTTTTAAGATATTTTAATGTCCATGATTTTTCCAGGCTTGGAAATCACACTTTTAAACTTCCTCTGCTTTACCTGGGGTTAAAATCGTGGTTTCAAAAGACGATAACTGGGGTTAAGCGCAGTGTGAAAAGCCCTTTTAAATGTTTAGTGACTGAATTACCTGTAAAGGCCATGACAAAGACACAGATGGAGATGGCCCAAGACACTCTGCTGTTGGATTCACCGAAGCAGCTCATAAGGTCCTGAAGGAAGATTCCAAAAATTTTTATGATGCCATAGGTGAAAACCTCCACAAAGAAGAAGGCAGCAGCCACCACCCAGCCCCAGCCACCATCTGGCACTTCAGCATACACATTGGGGCGTGTGCATCCCTTTATGGTAGACATCAATCCTTTCATCTTCGATGCTGATGTTTCTATAAACGTGAGTAAACAAAGTGACAGTGAGTGATTAAAGTTGGTAAAAGCAGATGTGTAAGAACAACTAGTTCAGCAATAAGTTCAACCCATCTTAACTCTTTTCTGCCCTTTTGGCTTTTCTTAATGCATTGTACATTGTAAAAGATGACAAGTTTATTCCTTAATAAATGCTTCATCACACTGTCTAAATCTGCTGTGAATACACAGCAGAAAGAACACAGCCTCTCTGTGCTTATTGTCAGTATTTAATTAGAATATTTAAATGGTTCTGTTTATAATGTAGGCTAGTAAGATTTACTTAATTTTTATTTTGCAAGTTTTTGCATACAGTTTGTCTATGTAAATTTTAATGGTATAACAACTTAAAATTAAATACTAAAAAATTATGTAAAATCTACTTAACTTCATGACATACTATTGATTCAAGTGAGTCAGTAAATTACACTTTGAAGTTTCAATTACTAATCTGATGTTAATGGTACTTAAATAAAGTTAGCAAAATGTAACATTTTATATATACATATAAATCTAGAAGCCTTCCACAGGGAAGCTAATTGCATGCTTTGTAGCCTATTAGACATCAGCTTGCATTACTTGCAATAGAAACAAAATACAGATCTGCGCACACAGACCTCAACACTTGTATTTTGTCATATGGCAACATTAAAAAAACATAACACTTCATTCTGAGTGTCAGTGAAATCTACGTAATTCGCTTAAAATAACTACAGTTCTGTTATTTGTGGCATGCTGCTGTGGCTATATTCATAAAATTAGACCACTATATCAATTTTTTTTTAAATAGAGAAAGTTTTAGCAATTATGAAATTTCCATATTGGCTCTGATGGCATGCTATTGCCACACTGAAAAAAGTGGTAACCTCTAATTGTCACCTCAAGGATCCATTTTCTCTTTATCTAACCCATAAAAAATATTGTTGGAGTAACCTAATTTGTCAGGTTTATTTTGATCAAATATCACATTTGACTTGAATAAAACCAGTTCATTTAAATGTTACCACATGAAGCATTTAGGTTACCACACAAAAACATTTTTACACTGCAGCTGACCACAAGAGGCAGCAATGAGTTGTGTCTCGTTGTTACGCCTCTCTTGTCTTTAATCTGCCCTGTCTGCTGGACTATTTCACTTTAGGTGCTCCAAATCTATTTGCGTGCAAAATTTGTTAGGAAACCACTGTGGATGGACACTGGTTATTGGAGAAAGAACCTGGCGATGAATGGCGAATGGTGGGAGTGTCTAGGCAAAACAACACTAATTAAATTAAAATATTAACATTGTAATTTATATTGTACATTTTGGGAGCCAAAATAAATATATAAATAAAATAAAATAAATAGACTTTACCCAGATTGTTTTAACAACAACCAAGACACGCAGAGATTGCATACTCTGCATAGTCATTGTTCTTAAGTCGTTGAGTTTGATAAACACACTCTCGTGGTTGCGTCTGAAGAGAAATAAGCTGACGCAATAAGTAACTTTATCAGGGCAGTGCATACGCACTGCAGCAGGACTTCGTGTCCTCATCGTGACGTCCAAACTCCAACATCTGAACCTCACTGCATGAAAACATGCTGAATTAGTCAGGACCTCCACCGACTGTACACTGTATACTTCTCCGAACAAGTGAATCATCGACAACAAAACAGAAGCCATAAAAGGGTATCTCTTGTAAATTCAGTCAAGTCTTTGGTGAAAGCGGACCACTCGCGTGCGCCCCACTCCTAGGAAACTTAACAGTACCAATATTTTGAACTTACCAAAATGTTGAGGAAACGACCACTCGAAATAAACTTTCTGGGGGGGAAAAACGAAAAAAAATAAAAAATAAATACAAATTAAAAAAAGAAAGAAAGAAGCTATCTGTCTTTGTTGAAATGCTAACTGGAGAACATCTCGACTTATCAGAGCATCCGCAGTCACTTATGAGAGGAGCGCGAATCGTGTACGGTTTAAATCAATCCTATTGTTTCCGAGCGTCTAATTCCGTCTATATTTGACTACCCTAATAATTTAAACACGGACTATATTGCTAGATACTGTATCTTGTGCCCGCTCCCTGTCTCTGTTTCCTCTAGCTGAGGTTTGACAGAATTTATACCGGCTGGAGCCGGTATTCAGGCGCGGGCGCGAGAGCTGTCTGCTTCCTAATCGTCGGGAGTGCGCACTGCACTTCTCTATGGCGCTTTTCTTAAGAACCGATTGGATGCGCTCAAGTTCCACCTGTCTGTTTACACGGGAAACAAAATCTCTGAAACAGACCGTAACGGTATGTTAATATCACATTTTTTTAATAAGACCATCAGTGATTTAATCGTGACATCATTAGACTATTCTGTTTCATGAAAAATACAAGCATTTCAAAATACGTTTTAGATCTCGGTGACCTTCTTTTAACGAACAACATTGTGATAAATAATGACACTTTGTGAGGAACAGAACAGGACTTTGTCCGTGTGACGTGCGCGTCTCCGTGGTGACATTCTCGGGAACGGGAACGTGGACGTGGACGCGCGAGCCGGCGAGATGAGCTGTGGTGGAGAAACTGGTGCAGTGCACGTGGAATCTACCGGGTAAAACAGGTTTATTCCAGTTCTGTCTCAAATACGAAGCAGCTCATAAAGAGTGTGT
Source organism: Myxocyprinus asiaticus (assembly GCF_019703515.2). Taxonomy (NCBI): domain Eukaryota; kingdom Metazoa; phylum Chordata; class Actinopteri; order Cypriniformes; family Catostomidae; genus Myxocyprinus; species Myxocyprinus asiaticus. The sequence continues at coordinate 25,980,018 of NC_059357.1, read as the reverse complement.
TTTCAACGCTTTTTAATGACATAAATTAAATACTAGCGGATAATCCGAATTTTAATAACCACTTTTAAAGAAATTCCTCAAACAAAACTCTTACGTTTCGTTATCTTTTATATTGCTGGCTGTTGACGTCACGGGCGCATCCTTCCTGTTTACACAGCCACCTAGTGCATTTGGGCAGCAACAATGCAAACCTGGATTTCTGTGCCCACTTTCTTTCACGACTACATACAAATACTGCATAAGCACACCGCAGCGGTCTCAACATCTGCAATAGGCCATTGGTTTTATTGCAGAATAAATACATATATAAATAAATAAAAGCATGAGCCAGTCTGCAGGAAAATCCATTTTAAGCTGGTATCTTTGTTTTGGAACATGGGAGTAGGTCAAAGCTGGTAATGAGCTGGTCCAAGCTGGTCTTGAGCTAGCTGGTCCAAGCTGGCCATGAGGTGGTCCAAGCTGGTAATGAACTGGTCCAAGCTGGCCATGAGCTGGTCTTGAGCTTGTCCAAGCTGGCCATGAGGCAGACAAAGCTGGTCCAAGCTGGCCTTGAGCTGACCCAAGCTGGCCTTGAGCTTTTCCAATCTGGACATGAGCTGGTCTTAAACTGGTCTTAAGCTGGCCTTGAGCTTTCCCAATCTGGACATGAGTTGGTCCAAGCTGGTCATGAGTTGGTCTTGAGCTGGCCCTGAGCTGGCCCAAGCTGGTCATGAGTAGGGCTGCAATTAACCATTATTTTGATAATCGATTAAGCTAACAATTATTAGAACGATTATTCGACTATTCTGTGATTATTGCAGCAATTAATTGTTAGCTCTTAACCGATTATTCAGCTTGTGCCCCGACATAAAATGTTGTATTAAACATGCTTACTAACAATAAAGAGGACAAAATCATCTTTTAAAAATTCCTCTAAATGTCTAAATGACATTCACTGAAATAAAGGGAAAATACTTTTTATCAAGTTTAATTCAGGTAAGAAATTAACTGCAAAAAATCCTATTGTTATCAAGGGTTTTTGTCTTGTTTCCATTTAAAATTGTCTAAAAATCCTTAAAGCAAGATACATGTGCTTAAGAAGCAACATATAAGATATTTAGACTTGATTTAAGAGAATGTATCTTAAATATAAGTTTACTTTGTATATAAGTGTATTTTTTCACTTTGTTACACTTCTGCGAGTGCAGTAAAGACAAAATATACTTATATTCAAGATCTATTCTCTAAAAGCAAGTCTAATGTGCCTCAGCTGGGTTCAGTTTCAGTCACTCCCCCTTAGATCGGGACACTTCGTACAACTCGAAGAGACGCTGACCGCACACAGAGAAATGGCAGTTTTGGAGTTTGTAGTTATTTACATGATCTGCTTCCGTATTATTTGAACTTTAATAAAGCTATAACGTATTAAATATGACAGCATTTAAGATGTAACGCCGGGGTGTTTCCTTTAAAGACGCTCGACATGTGAGTTTTGCTTAAGGGCTCCGCTTATTCCAAAAACGAGAGTGCTTCTGTATTTACTTATTTGGTATTTTTGTATAATTTCCTCACACTTAGCAATCTACATCACCTGAAGCTGTTTGGAAAGTTTAGACTGCATCTGGACTGTGAGCGGGGTAATTCTTCCACTTCTTAGTCAGGCGTGTACTGCAGTGCTGCTCTCACGCGTCATCATTAGAGTTTCAAATGATCTCATGTTGCGTTAAATGAGATCAAGCAACTATTCGACAACGAAAATTTTTATTGACAATTTTTTATTGTCGATGTTGTTGATGACATCGACTAATTGTTTCAGCCCTAGTCATGAGCTGGCTCAAGCTGGTTGACCAGCTACCATGTTCCAAAAACCAGCTTGACCTGGTATGACCAGCTGGTTGCCGGAAGACCATCTTGGACCAGCTAAAGACCAGCTAATGAGCAGCTTGGACCAGGTAGAAAACCAGCTACCTTGTTCCAAAACACAGCTACCAGTTTAAGATGGATTTTTTCAGCAGTACAACTTGAGAAAATACTTGTCTGGAGTGTCTTTTTTGGACTGGTTTGACAACAAAGTAGTTACTGGATAAAATATTTGGGATGGGATATGTAGTAAATATGACAATAAAAATATAGTAGCGAGATTATGCATTTATGTTCCCTGACAGTTTTACAGGTGGACTGTCATAGAGATTATTAAGTAACAAACTAACTTTGTTACCGAAGGATAGATAGTATCATTAACTTTCGTAAGATCTAGAAGGAGATTGTTTTTATTATGTAATTGCTCCAAAAACAAAAAACAAAAACAAAAAAACATGTGCATATGTTGTATTTTTCTGTTATTATCTATTTTATCTACAATTGTCTTTTTCATTTTATTTATTTTTTTAACTAAAGCCTTGGCAGGATTAATAATTATTAACATCATAAGATGCTGTTAGACAGTAGATTTTCTTGTAACAAGAGTTCATATGATCATTACATGCTGACTTCCAGTGTCTGGTTAAATTATACCACTTTGTACCCTTTGCAGAGTTAATCCACATCAAAATATTGATCATTAAACACTCATGCCTGATTGTACAGTGGTTAGATCGATAGCGGATTACATGGAGTGTCCTTGTGAAGAAATGTTGCCCCTTGCACAGCAGCCAAACCCTTTACGTAACATGTATGCGTTATGATTATATTTTCAGCAACTTTCAATAGACTTATCACAGGTATTCGTAAGACAATGTTAGTCCTATAAGATCAAGCACAAACCATCAGTTTGGAAGTGTTAATTCTTCGCAGAATATTGTTCAGTACCTTGGACAGCTCATGTCCCAGACACATAAGGTCCATTTTTAGATATTAAAATTTGTATTTTACTGGGGATGCTCAAAAGCAGCCTAACTATATAGTGCATGTATTTTAGTGCATGGCCCATACCAATTGGCTTGATTTAAGGAGGTATTCTTAATGGACCTTTCTGTAAACCTGTTGGCAGACACAACACCATCTGACGGGAGACACCAAAATTGTATTCACCTTACAATAAGTAATCTGTCTTTAATGATGTTTGGTAATCAGAACTTGCAAGATAAGGTATGCTTACATTCCTTTGTAGCATTTTAGAATAACAATAGAAGTATTCAACCAGGTTCAAGCAAGGAAATTGCTCATTGCTGTGTCCATAGATCAGACATTTATGACTCTGTCTCGAGCGGCTCAATAACTATGCCAGTAACTATCTAAGTGTTACACATTGCTGCTCAGCTTCAACCAGCAGCATACCTTGCTGATCAGGAAACTGCATGTGTAGACTTTGATCAGAACAATTTATTGCACATTGCTCTGAGAGAACTATGGATCTTTCTAGACTGTGTAAAAATATAGTTACCTTATAGATAACTATCCACCTTTACACTATCATAAATGCACTTACTGTACATTTCATGTTGGAACAATTATTTTTGTCTATCAATGAGCAGGTCATGATCAGATGTTTCACACTTCGCTCTGACCTTTATCCTCAACTTTGGCATCTAGCCTTTGTTGTCATGGCACCAGTCTTAGACCTGTGCCTGTATTTTTGAACTCTTTGCATAATTTACTTTTTGTATTTATAAACCTTTAAACTTTCAGGACATAATGTTTAACTCAAGTTACAGATTAAAATGTATTAATATGCTTTTGCAGGAATTATCATGAAAAGGAATTGTGAAGAACGTAAAGATATAAAATCTTTTTTAAACTGGAGTTTTTTTGTTTTTTTTACTTGACCTAAGAGGTTTAGCACACTGAGGAATCAACAAAGTTGTGTTGACTAGATTTTGTCCAAAGCTCAACATGTTCCATTCCTTGTCAAAACATATAATGATCAGTGTAGCACAGCTGACTCTTGATATTACATAAGCTCTCATGGTCACACAAAATGGATCATGTTCTAAGGTTTCTCTGATATTCACACCATTTTGCTGACATACTTATCTGAATTCCAAAAACAAAACTCTTTAGTTTTGTGCAAGAGAGCACTCTGGCCTCAGTTATCATGTATTTGTATATGTGTATTTTACACATAACATGTCTATGACATTTTTTTAAATCTTCAGGATTTTAGATTCATATTTACATAAATGTTAATGACATTTTGCCTTCATTAGTTCAAATGGTCCTTCAGGTAACAAATTAATTTTTGAAGTTCAAATATTCCATGCACTCTCTCAATTAATATGAGGTCATAAAAACTTCATGCATAAAATGAATTAGCAAAATGCAGTTAAAATATTTTAGATGGAGTATAGCATGTCACACTGCAGAACTTGTTAACTTATTGAATATATCTCATGTCAACTACCCACTGTAAACCCAAATGCTCAAAATAATTAATTGTTTTGAGTAGGAAAAAAATTTAATCATACAAATTATTACCTTGATGAGTATTTAAAACATTCTCTTTGTTTTGAGTTCACGAAACTGACACCTTTTATGTAAACTGATTTTTATATATTTATTAATATATATAATATATATAATGAATTTGTCTCTTTAAATTTACTGGAACTTAAATGTAACATGACACTCAACAGGGAGAGTAAATGTTAAAATTAAGTGTTATATAATGTGTCTTTGTGCAAGATGAATGTCAAAGGGGAGACTTGTTAGTATTTAATGGTTTGTTTTGTTATTTCTAAGAGTTTCTGTTAAAGTTTTCAGGGGTTACCATTAGGATGGGTACGAATTAAGATGGTTCAACAGAACATTGCTTTACTCAAAGAGCAAACTGCTATGCAAATCAAAACAGTGTTTCCTATTAGCATGCATTCAGCATGCTAGCATTCACTGTCCAAGCTACTTCTAACTACTGTGGATATAGATACTCTCTGTTTAAAGTATTTAAATTGAGCTTACATGATCATTTTAAGCTCAACAAAAATTGAGTTAAATTTAAAATTAAGTGCCATTAAAATGTGTTAAATTACTCAATATTTCAAGTTAAGGGCAATTAACTCGAATGTGTAGTTCAAAATCTAAATCTGAAAGTTCTATAAACTTAAACTAGGGAGTTTATTATCTTAAATTTGATGTAACTGATTGCCTCAAATTTGTTGAGTTCTGATTCCTTTTTAGAGTTTACAGTATACCCATAGCCATACATCCTATTTCATTCTTTCTCCACTATTGTTAGATATTTGTCAGCTATCAGGTTAGCTGCTGATATGGTTTGAGTACTGGTAACTCATGAATAGAAGCTAAAGGGTTCGGTAAACTGCATGTGTTTGTGGTTGTTCAAGGCCACCACATAATTATATCTATAAGATAAGATATCTATACCAAATAAGGTCATGCTCTCTGAGTATGACATCATCAAGAAGAGTTTACATTTTTACTGTCAGCTGTCTACTCAATCCAAGCTAAATAAATAAATAAACAAACTTTAATAAGATTTTAAAGGGATAGTTCACCCAAAAATTAAAATTCGCTCATCATTTACTCACTCTCATGCCATCCCAGATGTGTCCCAGACTTTCTTCTGCTGAACACAATTTTTAGAAGAATATTTCATCTCTTTAGGACCATACAATGCAAGTGAATGGTGGCCAGAAGTTTGAAGGTCCAAAAAGCACATAAAGGCAGCATAAAAGTAATCCATATGACTCCAGTGTTTTAATCCATGTCTTCAGAAGCAATATGATAGGTGTGGGTGAGAAACAGATCAGAAATAGAAGTCCTTTTTTACTATAAATTCTCTCTGCCCAGTAGGTGGCGATATGCACAAAGAATGTGAATCACCAGAAACAAAAGAAAAATGTGAAAGTGAAGATTTATGGTAAAAAAAAATTACTTAAATATTGACTTTTTTCTCACCCACACCTATCATATCACTTCTGAAGGCATTAATTTAATCACTGGAATCACGTGGATTATTTTAATGCTGCCTTTATGTGCTTTTTGGACCTTCAGTGTTCTGGCCACCATTCACTTGTATGGACCTACAGAACTGAAATATTCTTCAAAAAATCTTAATTTGTGTTCTGCAGAAGAAAGAAAGTTATACACATCTGAGGGTGAGTAAATGATGAGAGAATTTTCAATTTTGGGTGAACTGTCCCTTTAATAATAAGAGTTTTCCAAGCTTGTATCACTGATTTTGTCAGTTATTTTGCCATGGTTTATTGCAGAGTGGTCTATGAAGGTAAAATAGTGCCGAAATGATTTGCATAGGCAGAGTGAGATTTGTGAGAGCGTAAATTATATTGCAAGCGAAATTTGTTTTGTGTGCACACAGAACGTTTTGTAAAGGTGTAAATCAAGTTGCAAGCCTAAGAAAAAAATAATTATCAATACTTTAATGCTTTGCATAAGTGTAATTCATGTGTGAATCTGTAATTTCATATTAACACAAAGTAAATGTGGTCTGTATTCTTCTGACTTCACTTTTGGCACTGTTTTTGCGCCTAAATATGGCCAAAAACATTCCAAACCTACAATCAGCGATATGCAAGCAAAGAAAGGGTGTCAAGAACAGCAAAAAGAATTGACCACGTAGAATCAGTCTGTATGTGTAAAATAAACTACTGCAAATGTGTAAATAACTTGTGTTTGTGGCATAAATATTTTCCAGAAATAATGCGATATACAGCACACAGTTTCATCTTCCCTTTGTTGCGCTCACACTTTTGGCACGAATTTCTCACTGAAAAGAGATTTGCAAGTGCAAGGGGGAAGAAAGGTCTACCTGCTTCTAGTAACCAATCATATGAGGTTTTCCATTACCAGTTTACTCTGACCTGATTGGTTTAATAATGTGACAGACAGCTTCTTCTTCATATGGCTCCGCGTCGTTCCTCTGGGTATCTCTCCTCTATTTAAGTGTTAGCGTGAAAGAAAAGGTAGTCAGAATACAGACCACATTTACTTTGTGTTAATATGAAATTGCAAATTCATGAAACACATGAATTACACTTAAGAAAGCATTTTGTTCTTATGCTTGCAGCTTGATTTACACCTTTAACAAATCATACACTGTGCTTGAAAATCATTTAGACACTATTTTACCTTCATAATGGTCCTTTCAATTAGACTATTAAACACCTAAAAATTGTTCACTCACCCGTATGACTTTCTTTCTTCCATGACACACTAAAGGAGATGTTAGGCAGAATGACAGCCTCGGTTACCATTCCGAGGCTAACACTCTGCCTAACATTTTCTTTTGTGTACAATGAATGAAAGAATGGGTTTGGAACAACATGAGGGTTTGTAAATATTGAGAGAAGTTTCATTTATGGGTCAATTATCTCTTTAAAAACAAATTCACTTTCCAAATGCTTTCCATTTGTAGCAAATAATCAGTCAGATTATAGAAAAGAACACAGGAGCCAGGAGATGCTTTGCATAATTTCATTTCTAATATATTTCCTACATATTATTTTCCTTTTATAATCTTTTGGTCTTGAGCAATCCAGCAAAATATTTGCACTCTTATAAGTAATAATATCATAGGCACATACATACAAAACATCCCACTGTATTAGTATTCAGGATGATGGTAACATGTAAACATATTAAGTATCAATACAGCAGAAACATATATGAAAAAAAAGTAATTCCTCTTCACTTATGATTCAAAATGATTGTGTTATAAATAATAAACTGCTACAGTATTATGACTAAATTAATACAATTTGTCTTATGTAACTATAACAATATGTGGTTATATTTCAGTCATGCACCTCATATATAACACACCCTTCAGGGGATTGAGTGACAATGACCCAAATCCCTGATCAACTGAAATTAAGAAACCATTTCAACCATTCCGTTAATAATTTAGCACCCTGAAGATATTTTTATTATTATTATTTGTTTGTTTGTCCTTGCTCATGCACTGAGGATCATTCTGTGACAGTTGTGACCTCGACCTGTTCTCTACCCTCTCACGGACATCTCCCTTTGTCTCGCACAGATCCGTCAAGGCACCAATTTATCTACCGAAAACCAGAACAGAGCTTTATTGTTCCCTCAGCCATGGGTGTGTTATAGAAAGATACAGATCCCAACAGGAGCTTGCTGAGAACATGTCTCACCTAACATTACATAACGACACTAAGAAGGCATATTAGGAATTACAATGGCAACTAAGTTAGGTGTTAGTCCAAAATGATATGTTATAGATGATGAAATACCTCTGTTATCACAGTCCTGAGCTCCTTTATTTAAGGAACTGATATTAAGCTATGTTTCTATAATGAACTCAAATAAATCACTGTTAACTGCTCTCTCAAAAAAAGTGAGGAAGTGTTAGTACAACAAGGCCTGTTGGACAATGATGCACTCCAGTGCTCCACCAAGTGGAGGTAATAAAGCACTGCACCAAAGAATCTCGCTAAAAAAAAAAAGAGTTAATCCTTAAGTCAGTAGCAAGAAACTCCTTAATAAAAAGTTAAGAAAACCCTTAATGACAATACACTTACGATTAAGGGTATTCATAACTTAAGGTGCTTCTTACAACTGGGTTCTGGTTCCTACTCCTGATTTTGCAATCTTTTCCATCACAAAATGTTTTTCTTTGTTAAACTCCCTTGAGACTTTGTTCAGAACATAAAAAGGTATTTAAACTGAAATTCTCCTTTACATTGTGTGAATGCATAGACAAAAATTTGTATACGACATTGTGCCATTTAGATTGAAATAGAAAGTGTATAAAATAATTAAAAACATTTACTGCATCAAAATGGTAGACAAACAGCTGTAAAACACACAAATATCTTGGATACAATGCATTCTTAGTGCATTCTATGCCCAAGCAAACAAATCAGTCAACTTGTGCTCATGGTCATGTCCATGTATATAGGATCTAAAACAAAAATCATTAGACTAAAACAGCAGCTGCTGGTTTAGTGTCGGAAATTGTGTATTTTTCTGTCTCTAAACTCAACATCTGTGTCAAGCATTATTACAGTCCAAATGCAGATTACATACCACTCAAATCTATACAAAACCATTTCATATCTCAAAAGAGTTTTGAGTGAAATTTTCTTCTGGTTAATACTAAACTGCAAGAGTTGGTCCTGGAAAATGCATTATCATTAACTTAACTCCCTATCATCAGACCTAACAGGCTGGTCTTGGTTTTGTTATAAATAGTAAATTACATTTGTGGTTGTGGACAAAGAGACAAGATAACACCATGATACACTGGAATGTAACACTGTTTAGTCTGGTGCTCAGATGTGGGGAGTTAGCGAATGCTCACGGGAGGAAATTCCGTTTCGTCATCCAGGCAAACAGGCCCTGCTGCAAACTCGTGTTCAGGAATCACCTCACCCTTCTTAGCTCCCCCATCCTCGGAGTACCCTGTGCAGAGAAGATTTAGGTGATCATAAACATGTGTTTGGGTGTAAATGACAGTGAGTGTATATATGTCGACAGATACCTGTGAGAGTGGCTGTAACAGGTCCAGAGGAGGGAATGGCCACAGTGGCCGCGTAAGATTGGCATGGTTGTGGTGGCTCATTAGGTTCAGACTTCTCTGTCTCCTCCGGTTCCTCATCTGATCCAAACAACCTGGTGGTTAAAAGGTGACATCAGTTAGTTTTTTAGCTCTCAACTGTTGCCACTGTAAAAAGTGGTAACCTGCAATAGTTACCTTAACCCTCTGGTGTCGGCGGAGGCGCCAAGATCAAGATCGCTTGGATTTTTTTTCGAATAACGACAGCAACGACTTAAAATACTCCATCATTGATGGTAATACAGATAAGAGGAAGACATCATTCGAAACCATAAAGGGTCTACTTTTATTTGTGTCCACTCACCATAAAAACAAAATGTTGTGCTTTTGTAAAATAAAGAAAACAAACAGGATGCACTTTCTGCTGCCTCTATTGCCGTGAACTTTTGTCTGGAGCATGTCACAAAAATCAACCGAAACTCAGCGTATAACTGTCACACAGACATGATAAATATGTCTATAGAAACCTTGAAATGCCTACTTTTAAATGAACCAATTCAAATCCAAAACAAATATTCTCTGATTATGTAATGCATATGAAACTCACGAGAGGTACAGTTTTTCTGTCTCAGCTCATTAGCTCTGGTCCAAGCACGGCCATTCATGGAGCCTGCTATTCATATGGTAATGATCTGATGCCCCCATCAATGCTGTAAAAATGGCATCAGGCGTCATTAGATTCATCGATTTGCTATCGCTTTTGAATGAAGGCACACTACACGCAGTGAATATCAACAGATGATCCTGAAAAGTCAGGAAGAATTCAAATTTTTGTCAGAAGAAGATCAAGACTCTGATGAAAAACTCTTGCATTTTAAATAACAACTTGATCCAGTGGAGGGTATAATTTCTGTTGAGTAAGTCATTTATTCATTTATTCATCTATTCATTGTTGACGTACTGTGTGATAATACGGTACAATGTGGTAAAAGAGTTAAATCAATATATTGTTTATTGTGAATGAATGGACAGGATGGTTTTCACAGTATGTTGTAGCAAAGGCTCTGGTCTAGAGGTAGACTGATAGTGGATTTTGCCAATACTGATAACTAAGGTGTTGGGAAAGGCCGATAATCGATTAATTGGGCGATAGTTTTTAAAATGTCAAAACAATTCTTATTCTTTCTTTACTTTGGCAGGCAACGAGAAAGAGTCCAATATGAATAAAGTCCCAGATGCAGTTTGTTCAACCAAAATCCCAATAATAACCAGAAAATAAAGATTTGGTACATAACATGGGGACTTTTAAGTATGAACAAGCCCGAAACACACTAGGGACTCTTATTTTGAAATGATGAAAAAATTATTGGCAACTATGTGCAAAAATGTTTACAGATAACAGATAGTTCCAAAAAGCAACTATTGGCACCGTTTAATCGGTAAAACCGATATATCGGTCTATCTCTACTCTGGTCTACAAAATTCAGCACTCAAAGGTCTTGTGAAAAATTTTTAGTATGTGTTTTATGGCCCTATTTCAGTGTCCTTCATTTTTATTTATTTTTTTGTTAACCAAGTTTAAACTTTATTTTCTCAAACATACAAATGGTGTAAGTAACTAAAATAAGCACAAATGTCAGGACATGTCAAAACATCTCCAGGATCCAAAAAACACCTCAGACTCCAGAGGGTTAAAGGGATAGTTCACCCGAATATGAAAATTCTCTCATCATTTACTGACACTCATGCCATCCCAGATGTGTATGATTTTCTTTCTTCCACTGAACACAAACTAATATTTTAGAAGAATATCTTAGCTCTGTTGGTCCATACAATGCAAGTGAATGGTGACCAGAAATTTGAAGCTCCAAAAATCACATAAAGGTAGCATAAAAGTAATCCATATGACTCTAGTGGTTTAATCCATGTCTTCAGAAGTGATTCTTTTTAGCAATTTACATTCTTCATGCATACTGGGCAGGGGAGTCATTTTTTATTGTAAAAATGACTTAAAAGTTTTACTGTTTCTCACCCATACCTATCATATAACTTCTGAAGATATGAATTTAACCACTGGAGTCATATGGATTACTTTTATGATGCCTTTATGTGCTTTTTGGACCTTCAAAGTTCTGATCACCATTCACTTGCACTTTGTTTGTGTTCAGCAAAAGAAAGTCATACACATCTGGAATGGCATGAGGGTGAGTAAATTAACTATTTGGGTGAGCTATTTAATGTTAAATTATTACCTCTAATTTATTTGAAGCAAATGTAGCTGATGACACAATGAGAGCTGACACATAATTTAATCCACATCACATACTTCTCAATATAAAACTTTCTTTAAACTTTCATAGACTCATCTGAAATTATGGCAGACAGCAACAGTGGCAAAGGTAGGACTGTCTGGTAATTTTTAAGGTGAATAGATTTCTTTAAAGACTGAAGACTCACCTGTGCTTCTGCACTAAAGTGCACTCACCCCCATCTTGAGGATCAATGTTATAGATGAATAGCTGCCCATCAGAGGAGGCCACAAGCAAACATGGAAGCCTCTGGATTCTGATTGGTCAGATGTACAGTATACAAAGTTTTCAATTAGTGGTTTTATTTTTCCTCAGTAAATATTACATTTCTAACTCTAGACTGTAGAACTCACGTTGCCAGGGCACAGACATTCCTCTGACCACCCATCTGGAGACGGACAGTAGCAAAGGCTCGGTCTTGACTCATCATGCCTGACACCTGTGCTGGGAGGTAACTGCTGGCTGCTGTGAACATCTTACCTACATATGTTGACCAAGAGGGATTTTCCTCCTCCCCACTGCGAGAGAAACATAAACACATGTACAAAGTTTAGGCATGTCAGAAAAAAATTTATATCCTGAATCATTTGTTTAAATGAATTACATTTGTAGCAAGGTTCTAAGTGGATATTGATGGTTTGTTGGTAATCACCAATCAATCAGCCAAGATGGAAAATATGCCACTCAAATTTCTAAACACAAAATGCTATTTCAAAATGCAAAAACACAGTTGACTCTAGTTTAGGTGATTGTGTATTTAGTCCCAACCATTGAAATCCATGCAACATAATAGCTGAGATCCCAGAACCCAAATATTTATAAAATGGTTCCCCTTCTTTGTTAAATAAATAGTCCGTTTTGGAGTGAGATATACATGTAAGGTATCCTATTGGTGCTGACTCCATTAAAACTTAAGATGACTATTAATGTTGTGTGAATTTACAATACCTTGGACTGTGCTGTTCCAGCTTGAAAATGTGCACTGTCTCTGTATTACTTGAGGCACAGAGGAACTGGGCATCCGGACTGAAGGAAAGGGAGCTGATGTTGACATACCTTTGATGACACAGACACACAGAGGTCAAAGGCGTACACAAAAACAGGCTCGCCAATGCCACAGTTTACACAAATGGCTCCGACTGGTTCTTCTCCTTGTGCATGATCAAAGGATGATCATTGTCTGCTTTGAGATTCTGCTTCATACCTTTTCATGCCCCGCCGAAACTCGAACAAGCGCAGTCCCTCTGGAATGGAGAACACTCGGATCACAGTGCCCTGTCACAGCAAAAATCATAGGACAAAACAATGCTCAGAGCTGTGTCCATATTTGTTTGTGTATATGGCTTATAAAGAATATTTTTAGGGCCATCAAGGTTATCATTATGCTCGATATTTTTATAACAACTCCGTATTGAGTCTGGACATTTTTTTGTAATTCCCATTATTCTCAATTGTGATTCTTATTAGATTCTCATTACTGTGATGCAGTACGTTTTTAATGTATTATAGTAAAAAAAAAAAAAAAAAAAAAAATTTAACATTTTAAAATGCAGTACAACAATTACTACCATGATGAATAAATACTTATAATATAAATATATATCGTTATAATAAATAAACGAAGTTCCAAAAGTAAGTTCGGGATAAGCTTGTTCATCTAGGACTGCCAATCATATCTATATATGTATGTTATATGAGCAACTACCTTCCTCACTCCGGTGACTATTTGTTCTGTATCTTTCCACCTCCCCATCTCAACTCCCCTTTATATTTCATAATGCCTATATAAATTATTATTTCAAAACTGTATTTATATTCCTTGTTTTAGACCAAATTTGTGGCATAATATTGATTACCACAAAAAATCATTTAAACTTGTCCCTCCTTTTCTGATTAACAATTTTTTATTGATTCACATTTTAAACACAGAAAAACAAAACATATATACACAGAATCAACAATTAACCTCCACTATTACCCCTCCCAATCCCCAACCCCACCCTGGCCCCCAACATCATCTCAGTGGTCATACATGAAAAATAAAAAATAAAAATAATATATAATCACACATATTGACCACTACACCTCTCTCCACAGCCCCTCCCCAAGAGCCCTCCAAAAACACCAGATATCCGCCCCATTTCCCCACAAACGAGTCCAATTTCCCCAGTCTTCTAGATGACCCTTCTTCAAAGGCCGCCACCTTCCCCATCTCCGAGCACCACTCCTGAAATGTGGGTGCTCCAGCCGACCTCCATCCCCTTAAAAGTACATGACACTGGTTAGGACCCAACTCTTTAATCCCTCCTTTTCTTTAGAAAAAAGCAAAAATCTGGGTAACAGTGAGGAACTTACAATGAAAGTAAATGGGGCAAATCTGTAAACGTTAAAATACTCGCTGTTTCAAAAGTATAGCCACAAGACATAAACATAAGCATAAACATATGTGTGTTAACATGATTTTTTAAAGAAAAGGACAGACAAGTTTACATTTTTGTTGTTGTAATCAACATTGTGCCACAAAAGCTGTCGACTGAACTTGTATTGAAGCCGGAATATTCTTTTAATATGCTCCAGGACTATATGAACCAGTGAACTCGTGAATATATCATTTGGGAAGTTTGGGACCAATACGATTTTTTTGACATTACAGTAATAAGAATTTAGGGAGGGTGTGCTTAGTTGTCATAAAAATGTCACATTGCAAAAAAATCTTAATGGTCCCAAAAAATAGGCTTAATTTTCATTAAGCAAAATATATTTTCTTTCTTTCTATTGATTTTGGGGTAAATATGACCCAGAAATATTCTTTACAGGTTTCATGAGATTCACCTGACTATGTATTTATATAAATGCAGGATCTTTACTCTTTCAGAAGCACTGGCCAGTTTGGTGCCAGAGGCACTGAAGGTGGTGGCAGCCAGTGGACTATCGTGGGCTGGAATCATGGTCACAGTGCTCTGCATAGGCAAAGAGAGACACATAAAACAAAGAAAAAGGATTGTCGATCAGGCATTTATCATGGGAAATAGAACTCTCATGTGCAATAACTAAATGTCGACCAAAGAAACCGCCAAACGAGCAGCTAAACTGTTTCTTGGCCGGTATTTTTACCAGATTGTTGGCATCGTAGACAATAATTTCTCCGATGGTGTCACTTCCTGGGTATGCCAAGAAAGAGTTGGAATGGTTGATGGAGAGAGCACAGAGACCTAAGGAGACACTTTGTTGGTTATACATGAACCTACAGTACATAGATTACTAAACTTGATATTTATATAGAACCAACTGTTTTCTAACTACATAAATCCAATTATTAACTCAATCTTAATCTTACCTGATGGGTTGGATGGTGTGTTGAGAAGTGTCTTCAGAAGTTTCATGTCCTTTATGTTGTGAATATAGATGGATTCTTCCAGGCAAACAACCAGTCTCTGCAGTGGAAAGAACACAGCCAAAGACACTGTGGAGTTAAACAAGTAAAGAGCAAACACAAACATTCGTCCTTCTCAAGAGCTTCATAATTGTTTATTGGCAGGTGCATTACTGCAGCAAAGCTGTGTTGTGTTTACCTGTCTGTTGAGGCGCACTGCAAGAATGTTGTTTGAGTAGCTGTAGTTGCAAATCTCAGTGCCCTTTTTGAAGTGGTAGACATTCATGCGACGTGGCATTGACTGACTCACCACCACCACAAGGCTGCTGGAGAAAAGCCTTTCCACGATATACACGTCTTGAGTTTCTGCTAAAGAGGCAGCAGGGAGAAGCACACATTAACAGTGACATACAAAAGCTACATGCAGTAGTTGTAAGAGAACATTTTAAAGGCCTTCTTTTATATGGATGTGCAACATTTAAAGGGACAGTTCACACAAAATAAAAAAATCTGTCATCATTAACTCACAATTTAATTTAATATTACTCAGTCAACAAAAATTTAATTTGTGCTCTTTTCCTCACATAAATAGTCCCTTAGAGGACAGGCTGGGAATTTCTTTCTGAAATAGTTTGCATTCCTTTGCAATAGTTTTGCGTTCCCTCACAATAAATTTATCTTGGCTTTACTACAGTAACCATATTTTAACCATGATATTTGTAGTTAAACCATAATGATAATACAGTAAAAAGAAAATATAATAATCAAAATCATAATTTTGTAGTTATTATTGTTTGCCAATAATAGCAGACAGTTTTAGGCTAACCATGTTTTGTTTTTTGGCAGAAATCATGGTTTTACTACAGTAATATTGTAGAAGCTATGAAAAGTAAGTTAGGTAAATATGTTTTTTTGGTGGAAACCACGGTTTTATTACAGTATACTGTATCTATTTAGTAACCATGCTTTTACTATAGATTAAACATGTTAATTCTTGCGGTTACTATGGTTTTACTAGAAATACCATGGTATTTCTAGTAAAACCATGTAACCACAAAGTTATGATTTTTCTAACCATAGTTTTCATTGTCCTGTATTATTACTATGATTTTACTACGAATATCAAGGTAACAATATGGTTACTATAGTAAAACCATGGTACATTTATTGCGGGGGGAACGCAAAAACTTATTGCAAGGGCATACAAAATGTTTTGTGAGGGAATGCAAACCTTATTGCAAGGGAACGCAAACTATTGCGAGAGAACGCAAATTATTGCAAGGGAACACAAAACTTATTGCGAGGGAACGCAAACTTTTGTGAGGGAATGCAAAACGTATTGCGAGAGAATGCAAACTTTTGCGAGGGAACACAAAACTTATTGCGAGGGAATGCAAACTTAATGATAGGGAATGCAAACTATTGCGAGGGAACGCAAAACTTACTGCGAATGAAGGCAAACTTTTGCAAGGGAACACAAAACTTATTGTGAGGGAATGCAAACTACTGCAAGAGAATGCAAACTACTGTGTGGTAACAAAACTTATTGCAAGGGAATGCAAACTTAATGCTAGGGAACACAAACTATTGCAAGAGAACGCAAACTATTTCAAGGGAATGCAAAATTTATTGCGAGGGAACGCAAACTTTTGCGAGGGAATGCAAAACATATTGCGAGGGGACGCAAAACTTATTGCGAGGGAATGCAAACTTAATGCTAGGGAACGCAAACTATTGCGAGGGAACGCAAAACTTATTGCAAATGAAGGCAAACTTTTGCATGGGAATGCAAAACTTATTGTGAGGGAATGCAAACTATTGCAAGAGAATGCAAACTATTGTGAGGGAACGCTAAACTTATTGCAAGAGAACGCAAACTATTGCGAGGGAACACAAAACTTATTGCAAAGGAATGCAAATTATTGCAAGGGAATGCAAACTATTGCAAGGGAACGCAAAATTTATTGCGAGGGAACACAAACTATTGCGAGGGAATAGTTTGTTGGGGGGGGGGGGGGTTATTTTCTTTTCTTTTCTTTGGAGCTTGATGGTAGAAATAACTGCCCTGTGTGGAACAGAGCAACAAGAACATTTGTTCAACATAAGAAATAAAAACATACACAACAAAGGGTGAGTAAATGATATATAAAAAAAATAATTTCATTTCACATTAGAATTTTCATTTTCTGATAAAAAAAAATCCCTTTAAACTCTATGTTTTTCTTTACATTGCACCATATTTTAAAGCATATTTTGAAATATTTTAATCAATTTGTTGTGGACTGTAGACATGAACTCAAAAAAATAAAGTGTTGCCACTGTGTAAAGTGAATCAGCAGGATATTTTGACCTCATCAAAACAGGCAGGACAACTTTATGGCCTTTATGGTGAGTTTATCACAAAACAGATGCTCACACCACAACCACGGGCCGTATAGTCTTCTTGTGAGAGACAACCTCAAATGCTAGAACTCCAATGTAAAAAATTTCCTTACTTCCTTCTCGGCAAAAGATGGAAAAATACCAACAAAATGAGATGTCATTTTAACGTATTTGTTGTGTGACTCGTTTATGATGAAATTATGATGACTACATTATGTGGCACATGATGCTTCCTCCTTTTTGCACATTAGTTTTGTAGACAACCATCCTTATATATATATATAAATAATTGGAGAAGTTCTCACTGCTCTCATGAATGCAGTCCAGTTTGTCTACCAAGGTCACAGAGAAAAGTCTGTATCCAGTTTTGGTGCCCACAGCCAATGACCTGGAAAAAACAAAAAGATCTCATGCTGTAGAATATGTGATATGTTTTTCTGACCATAAAAGTAATTTTTTTAGTAATTTCATTTAGAGGTGAAATCTGTATCGAATGTACTTTTGAATATGGAGCTGAGCAAAATTACACAGAATAATGCTGTGTTCAGAATGAATATGGCACCTGAAAGCACAAACTAATAATATAATACTGATAATTAATTATTAATAACAGAGCTGTTTGAGTCAAAAGCTGATGTAACATAAAGTGAAGGTGAACAATGATGTAATGGCTGCACAAAAAACTTGTCATCATGATACTTCTTCTGTTACTTCTGTTAAATATCTGTCATAGCCAACACAGACAGTACTGTTTGTAATTTAATACAGACAATACTTACAAAACTTAATAAAGCCCTCATAAAATGATGCTAATACAACAAAAGTCCTGACTCAATTCATTAAAAAAACGATTTATTTGGCTTCAATTTAAACAAAAGAGTTTAGGTTTGTGTGAAAGCACAGATTGCATGTACTCTTTTTAGTGTAAAAAAAAAACTTTTTTAAGACCCACTGCCCACATCTGTTATGCAGGCTCTTCATTCATCCACACATAGCTGTTCATGTCAGATCCTGTGCTTAGCATGTTCTTTACTACTTTTATTGAAAACATAAGCATGTCCACATCATTACTGGCCACAGTGTTGAATCCCAAAACAAAGCTTGCTCTGGACGCCATTTACAGCTCTATTTCAATGACTATTTCTGACATATGCTGTTAATTACAAGGTTTAGAGAAGGGCAGTGAGTGCAGTCACACCTTTTGACCTTATATTTTCCACACTGAATTTTTTTATAAAGGGATAGTTCACCTAAAAATGAAAATTCTTTCATCATTTACTCACCCTCATGTCATCTCAGATTTGTATGACTTTCTTTATTCTGCAGAACACAAACAAAGATTTTTAGAAGAATATTTCAGCTCTGTAGGTCCATGCAATGCAAGTGAATGGTGACCAAAACTATCAAGCTCCAAAAAGCACAATAAGGCAGCATGAAAGTAATCCATCAGACACGAATGTCTTCTGAAGTGATCCAATCGGTTTTGGGTGAGAACAGACCAAAATGTAACTCCTTTTTCACTGTACATTTCGTCATTGCAGTCTTTAGGCATGATCATGATTTCAAGCTTGATTACATTTCCTAGTGCTTGACGCATGCACAGAGCTAGATGCCGCTAGAAAGTGTAATCGAGCTTGAATTCATGATCACCAAGGAGACTGCTGATGTCAAGATTCATAGTGAAAAAGGAGTTACATTTTGGTCTGTTCTCACCAAAAACCAATTTGAATTTATGTGGCCTTCATTTGCTTTTTGAAGCTTCAAAGTTTTGGTTGCCATTCAATTGCATTGTGAGGACCTACAGAGCTGAGATATTCTTTTAAAAATCTTCAGTTGTGTTCAGCAGAAGAGATATCCTTGTTTGTTTGTGTTCAGCAGAAAGTCATACACGTCTGGGATGGCATGAAGGTGAGTAAATGATGACAGGATTTTCATTTTTGGGTGAACTATCCCTTTAACCCTAAAAATGTTAAGGGTTAGATCAGGTAGATATAGTTCCTTAAGGTAACAACTGCAGGTTACCACTTTTTACAGTGCATGACTATTTCAGTCGGTTGTTATTTTTGGATAAGGATTTTTTATATTATTATTATTTGTAGAGATTTCACTCACAAAAGCTATTTCTACCAATTGAAATATTAATTGAGCTGAGCATACCTGAAAAACTGTGTATACACTAAGATTTTTATTTAGACATTTCTAGAAATCCAAAAATGTATTTTTCCAGGATATTTCATGGTTTTCTATGTCTGTGTGAACCCTGTACAAAATGATTTGCTCCTAAACTGTGGAACTCGCTACCAGCTGATATTAGACAAGCACAGACCCTGAGTTTATTTAAATCATATCTTAAAATATATTATTTCAGGAATGCTTTCACTTGATTGATTAAGTCTTATTATTAAACTCTTTTTATGTGCATGTTTATATTTTGTATATTTTATTTATGCTTTTTATTCTTATATCGTGTTACCTTTACCTTGCTACCTTTAAATGGGCTATATAAAAATAGAGTTTCTTAATGTTATTATATGTATAATGATTCAAATTCCTATTAAACAAGGTACCAATGTGTGTTGTCTCCTGACTTCAATCACAAGTGAGAGATACATCAGATCGCCTGACTTTCAGTATCATGTTTTGTGTTTGATTTACTGTGCTGGACATATCAGACATGCTTCTCGGGGATGAAAAAGAACACGATTGGGTCATCTTGTCAGGAGACTGTGGACTGATCAACAGGATCACACAGTCCAGGGATTTCAGGTCTACTTGTGAGCAGAGGTGGGTAAAGTAGCAAAAAACTGTACTCAAGTAAAAGTAAATGTACTAATGTTAATAATTACTTGAGTAAGAGTAAGAAAGTATCGAATTAAAAGATTACTCAAGTAGTGAGTAACTAGTTACACTGCAGATTACATTGCAAAGATCTGATTATTCATCTATGTCATCCTTTATACCCACTGTTACGTGATAGTTTAAAAATTAATTTATTCACCCTCATGTTCTAAACCAGTATGACTTGGACACAAAAAACACAATTAAGGAGATGTTAGACAGAATTTTATCCTCAGTCACTACTGACTTCCATTTGTTTGTCATTTTTGAAAGTGAATGGTGACTGAGGATGTCAGTCCCTAACATTCTGCCTAACACCTTGTTTTTGGTTCCAGAGAAGACGAAGACACAAAGGTTTGGAACAATGACAGTGACTCTAAATGATGACAGAATATTCATTTATGGGTGAACTATCACTTTAAGGATGCTTGACAGATCGTGTTTGAAAATTAGATGAAATGGTTGGAAACGTTCTTAGCAATTATTACAGAAAAAAATAAATGTCTCATAGGCTCAATTATATTATTATGTATAATATTGTGTATTATAAGTTATGAATCAAAGCAAGATCATGCATTATTAATGCCTAATGTAGCTATTTCACAAATTTTTAAAGTCCTCCATGGATTCTTAGTTCAGTATATTCTGTAGCTTACAGTGACAAAATAATTTAGATAATTAGTTTTGAGCAATTAAAAGTGAATATGCACCTTTTCTCTCTGTCTATAAAGCACGTTTAGGCTTATTTTAGTTCAGAGCTTGTTCTCTGTTGTCCTTAAGAAAAATGCATTGCATGTGGTTTTATAACGTATATGGCTGTATGCTCGTGCTGCATTATCAGCAGAGCAAAATAACATTCTGTCTACATCAGACACGAGCGGTGCGGCACAATGTGACAAAAAAATTGCTCCCAATGACGTTGTCTACAATGGATGCGTCCGCATGGCGCTGCGACACGACAATCGCTCGCGTCTGTTGTAGACCATTTGTAACATGGATTTATAAGCACTGATGTATTGCAACACTGATATAAGAAAATGTTTAATTAAAAACAGAGGTCAAAAGAGCCCGTAAGTACAGAATCACGCTGAAACTGGCCATTACCATAACAAAGCCCACGTTATCATTATCACCACAACTTAGCGCAACACGTTTTCTTAGTTGAATCCGTAAATCTGTATGCTGAAATTCCCGCTTGTTTTGGTGTTGAATGAATGCATCACATAAACGTAACTCTTCAATTTCACTGTGTTAAATAAAGAAAGTGTTTGTTTTGAGCACTTACTGCTGTTGCTGCAGTGATGAACTTAAGTCGAGTGACAGAGCGCCACTGTAAAGTTCCAGTGCTGTAAAAGTCCCATTCAAAAATCTCTCAATAAATTACGCATATATTAACACTTACTGAATTAAAACCAGTAATGTAACGACAGTAACGTCCCCCATTGTAACGAAGAGTACATTTTTTTCATTATAATTTCACTTGAGTAGAAAGAGTAAAAATACCCACCATTAAATCTACTCTTAAAAGTACATTGAGTACTCTTAAAATGTAACTGAGTAAATGTAGCGCATTACTACCCACCTCTGCTTGTGAGGAAAAAAAGCCAGGGCAAACATTCCTCTCAGACTCTTTTCTATCTATAATGGATGAGATTATATTTATTCTAAATAGTCTTTAGATGATTTTTGTAGGGTTATGTTTGTTATGAGGTTATGAGCTTTTTTGTTGTTAGTTTATATTCGTTTGAGGCACTCCAGCATTAAGTTACATTGTAGCCCACAAGCATAGAAACTTTTTAAAACAGCATTAAAAAAAACACACAAAAAACACTTATTTACCTCTCACCTGTCTTGTGTATAACATTGTTATAACACTGTAACTAGATTTTTATATACGTGTAATTATCAAAATAGACAACAAACATCGGACAGTTCATCATGAAGGTTTGTGTTGTGAGGTTAAGTGCGGTCAATAGCATCTTATCCGATAATGCAAGAGTGATCTGCAGATGTGGAGCGCTTACGTGGAGTCTTGGTTGAAAGAGGCGCAGCACAGTCCCGGCGGGCCGCCAGTACCGTCGGCTCCCTCTCTGGTCTCCATCCCGATTCCCAACGACCTCCTTCCCTCCCTCCGCCCTGGATCGGAGGCCTGGGATCGGTTGGACCTTTTGGACAAATAGTGACAAACCGAAGACCTACCTAGAAAAACTGTATGGTCCGAACAAAGTGGAGGGACTGTACTCAGGCACTTCAACGATCCTCCTGCCTCACATGAATAAATTAAAACGCGATGTTTTTGTAAATGTACGACTTCAAGCGGAGCATAGAGAAACGGTCAACATGAAGCAAAACAAACCCAGCTGATAGTTGCTGCGTCACATCAACACCACATTCTAGTGGTTAAAGAAAAAGCGCCGTGTTGTCGTTCGGCACAGCGCTGATCTGGTCAAGTGAACTGAGATAGACGCTGATTGGCTTCAAATGCGGAAGTAATAGAAAGGGGCGTGGTTTGTCTTTGTAACTGTTGCAGTTTTACGATAACCAAAGACATTTTAACACGGAGTACCTTCATACAAATTCCAGGAATAGATACGACTTACTTACAGCTTTTACTTCCTACAAGAAATATTTATTACAGTCATTTGCATGAAAGCGACACTTAACAAGACGGTGTTTTGTAGTGTGTGAGGTGCTACAGCATGTTTCAATACAAACAGAGTAAAAAAAACACGAAATCAGTCAGAGGCTTTTATTTATGAATTGTGTTTTTATTTGTTTCTTTGTTTTATTAAATACAAAACTATATGGGATTTTTTTTTTTTTTTTTTTTTTTTTTTTTTTTTTACATTAGCAGCACTTTTGAAATAGAAAAATATGTAGTTATGATAGTCATTGCTTACAAGATTAGCTCACTTTATGCTGCCAAATTTTCAGTTCTGTTCGGACAAAAATATTTGATTGAACATTCCCTATTATTCAGGTAATACTGCAGGAAAAAGCTATTAGATAGGATAACACAGGTCAGGGATCATCCATACCAATACAGTTCTCATCATAATCAACATAACATTATCACCTTGTACTGTACTGTACTAAGGGCTACACACGTAGATGAGAAAACAGAAAAACAAGTGCTGCCAAAGATGAGCAGACAGTAAAGAAGACTAGGATTGTTTTCCGCAGATACTGTGGGTTTTCAGTGCTAAAGAGAACATTAGAAAAGAAAAAAACATTTGTAATAGGAGTACATGAAGGTGACAGTGGTGTGAACAAATGGATCACCAAAAGTATAGTTTTTTAAAATTACAATACAATACCTTGAAATCCCAAACAACCATGGCACCATCTAAGCCTATGCTGCTGAATTTCTCCACTTTGGCCCTCACCCCTTCCAGAATACGTAGTTGGCTTTGATTGAAACAAAATTAATTTTAGCAAACTGCAGTGGGATTTGTTTAAAATATTGCCTGCATGGGGAAAGTGCTAAAATACACAAGATTAGAAGCAGATGTCAAGCCTTACGTGATGCTGTTCTGGTGCAGACTGCCCAACTCAGTGTCTTCCTCCTCTGTAACAGCTTTTTTGTCAAGATTACGGAAATGTTGCATAGCAGACATGTTGCCCTTAGAAGTCTGCTTGGGAATGTCCACTTTCTTCACAAACACCAAGCTTCCAGGACCCTTGTATGAAAACTGATATGGGCAGCAATCATGTCCCTAGGATCCCCACCGCACACATGCACAAAAAAAAAAAACAAAAAAAAAACAATGATTTGCAAATCTAAATTTTAAAATGCAATGCAATCTCTAATACTAATCAAATTATAGCCATTTTTTTAACTTACTGAAAATATTTCAAAGCAAATCTGAACAATGCTGGTTGATCTTAAAACAGAGCAGATCTTTTTCAGGATGTGATGCAATGCATATATACAGCTCTGGAAAAAAATTAAGAGACCACTGCAAAATTATCAGTCTCTCTGGATTTACAATTTATAGGTATGTGTTTGAGTAAAACGAACATTCTTGTTTTATTCTATAAAGTACTGACAACATTTCTCCCAAATTTCAAATAAAAATATTGTCATTTAGAGCATTTATTTGCAGAAAATGACTACTGGTCAAAATAACAAAAAAGATGCAGTGTGGGGGCCTGGGTAGCTCAGCGAGTATTGACGCTGACTACCACCCCTGGAGTTGCGAGTTCCAATCCAGGGGTGCTGAGTGACTCCAACCAGGTCTCCTAAGCAACCAAATTGGCCCGGTTGCTAGGGAGGGTAGAGTCACATGGGGTAACCTCCTCGTGGTCGTGATTAGCGGTTCTCGCTCTCAATGGGGCGTGTGGTAAGTTGTGCGTGGATTGCGGAGAGTAGCATGAGCCTGCACATGCGAAGTCTCCGCGGTGTCATGCACAATGAGCCACGTGATAAGATGCGCGGATTGGTGGTCTCAGAAGCGGAGGCAACTGAGACTTGTCCTCCACCACCCGGATTGAGGTGAGTAACTGCGCCACCACAAGGACCTAATAAGTAGTGGGAATTGGGCATTCCAAATTGGGAGAAAAAGGGGATATATATATATATATATATAAATGCAGTGTTGTCAGACCTCGAATAATGCAAATAAAACAAGATCATATTCATTTTTAAACAACACAATACTAATGTTTTAACTTAGGAAGAGTTCAGAAATCAATATTTGGTGAAATAACCCTGATTTTCAATCACAGCTTTCATGCATCTTGGCATGCTCTCTACCAGTCTTTCACATTGCTGTTGGGTGACTTTATGCCACTCCTGGCACAAAAAATTCAAGTAGCTCGGCTTTGTTTGATGGCTTGTGGCCATCCATCTTCCTCTTGATCACATTCCAGAGGTTTTCAATGGGGTTCAGGTCTGGAGATTGGGCTGACCATGACAGGGTCTTGATCCGGTGGTCCTCCATCCACACCTTGATTGACCTGGCTGTGTGGCATGGAGCACTGTCCTGCTGGAAAAAACAATCCTTAGAGTTGGGGAACATTGTCAGAGCAGAAGGAAGCAAGTTTTCTTCCAGGATAACCTTGTACATGGCTTGATTCATGCGTCCTTCACAAAGATGAATCTGCCTGATTCCAGCCTTGCTGAAGCACCCCCAGATCATCCACCTGGTCATCTAATGATTAGACCTGGAGAGGCCTTCAAGCCACAGTGTCTCGCACCTACTGTGAAATTTGGTGGAGGATCGGGCAGATTCGTCTTTGTGAAGGACGCATGAATCAAGCCACGTACAAGGTTATCCTGGAAGAAAACTTGCTTCCTTCTGCTCTGACAATGTTCCCCAACTCTAAGGATTGTTTTTTCCAGCAGGACAATGCTCCATGCTACACAGCCAGGTCAATCAAGGTGTGGATGGAGGACCATTTTACTCAAACACATACCTATAAATAGTTAATACAGAGAAACTGATAATTTTGCAGTGGTCTCTTAATTTTTTCCAGAGCTGTATATATATATATATATACATACACACATATAAATAAGCTGATAAACCAGGCCAAGGATTTGATTAAGCTCTGATAACAAGAAGATATCTCAGTGTGAAATGGAGCTATAAGATATCCTTACCGCTGATACAATTTCAGACTCACTGACATAGAGCACACTCAGCAAAGGCAGATGTTCTGTTGTCAGCTGAGTTACCCTGCAATGCATTACATTTTATATATTGGCAATGTAAAAGTGACTGGTAAAGGTCATATTTTGGATTTTTATTACTTTCAGTGAACGTGGAAGACTCTCAGACAGCAGACACCAATGGATGTTGACTTCTTGAATTATTCTGGTTTG
This sequence comes from Myxocyprinus asiaticus, assembly GCF_019703515.2. Taxonomy (NCBI): domain Eukaryota; kingdom Metazoa; phylum Chordata; class Actinopteri; order Cypriniformes; family Catostomidae; genus Myxocyprinus; species Myxocyprinus asiaticus. The sequence goes on along the minus strand of NC_059357.1, from coordinate 25,953,874 downwards.
ATTTTACATTTTGTGTATATGTGACATTGGAGATGAGGTTAATGTATGTTATAAATTCTGGTAATTACTCTTTTCCCTGGGTGGCATCTGCTACACTGATGGCGCTGTTGTGGCTAACCCAGGCAAGAGTATCTCCAGATGGAGAGAAACAGACACTGTGTACCCAGCCAACACAGTCTTTATGCTCAAGAAGCACCTCCCCAAAGGGCATTTTGGCTCCCCAGGGTGTTGGTCCAGGCCTGTCCTCAATGTCCTTGATATATGCAGAAAAGATTCTGGAACAAATATCAAGAGCTATATCAGAGACTGTTTAGCAGAGACTGGTTTTAAAAATGAATGGAAGAAATTGGAACGCCCAACAGCCAATGGATGTAGCAAAGGAAGTCCCACCTTACAGGAAAAATAGGCAATCACCCTTTAGATACAGACATTGCATGTCAATCAAATCGAGAACGCTGATGTGCATTAGTTGAATCAGCCTGAAAAATATTTTTTTTTTTTGCCGTGATCTGAACTAAAGAAGCACAGTTTATGATAGTATTGTTGTTAGATTTTACTGCTGATTTTAAATATGTTCTTTGATTGTAATCTTGACCAACAGTTTGGGAGATTTTGGTCTTTCATCATTTAAGAACTTTTATGGAGCTTGTTTACATAGAAAATAGCTGCCCAGGAGCGTTCCAAAGATGGCTACAGAGTGAACTGACTTGCCTTAAAAAGGAACTTTGCCTATGTTACAAAAAGTGAGGGTTCTAAAAGTTACAATGTGCTTTTAAATTGAATATTCAAACCTGCAGTGGAGATCAGCAGAGCCAGCTGCCAGCAACATGTTGTTGGGATGCCAGTCTAGACTCAGAACTGTTGAGTTAATGGGTTTTTTGATATGCTTACTCAGCCACCTATAGAGTCAATGATGAACAGTGTGTGAATGTGAACAGAGTTTGCACAAGAGAGATGTGGCAAAGCTGCATAGGAGTTAATAGGACACAGACAGCAGCACAGGTGTTAAACAGACATCATTGTCTTGATCAAGAATAGACGCTCATAGAAGTGTCTCTGGTATGATTCATTAATACAACAGACCTCACCTCACTCCACATTTCTAGTGAATGAACTGGAAGCAATATCAACAGTGATTTCAACATCTTTCTTGACTCATTTATTATGCTTATAATAAAAGGGGTAGTTCACCCCTAAATAAAATTATTTAATAATTTACTCATCCTCATGTTATTCCAAAGCTACACTCACTGAACACTTTATTAGGAACATTATGGTCCTAATAAAGTGCTCAATGTGGTCTTCTGCTTGTTACCTCAAGGTTTGACGTGTTGTGCATCCTGAGATGCTATTTTGCTCACTTGTATTGAGTGGTTATCTGAGTAACCATAGCCTTTCTGTCAGCTCGAGCCAGTCTGGCCATTCTCCATTGACCTCTCTCACCAACAAGGTGTTTCCGTCCACAGAACTGACACTCAGTGGATGTTTTTTGTTTTTGGCAGCATTCTGAGTAAACTATAGAGACTGTTGTGCATGAAAATCCCAGAAGATCAGCAGTTACTGAAATACTCAAACCAGCCCGTCTGGCACCAACAATCATGCCACAGTCAAAATCACTGAGATCACATTTTTTCCCCATTCTGATGGCTGATGTGAACTTTAACTGAAGCTCCTGACCCGTATCTACATGATTGTATGTATTGCACTGCTGCCACACGACTGGCTGATTAGAAAATTGCATAAATAAATAAGTGTACGGGTGTTCCTAATAAAGTGCTCAGTGAGTGTACTTTGCATTACGCAGTAAGCACTATGTTAGTATTCCATTCCAAATGTAGCCATTGAAATATGGGAGTCTCACCAGTCATTCTCCTTTTCAAAGTAGCACACTGAAACAAGTTTAGCCCCACTTCCAAGAGCAAACTTGTTCTCAAGAGGTGACCACTTGACACATGTGGCAGCTCTATTGATGCGGACCAGCACCAAGGTTGGCTTCCAGACCCCATCTTTAAGTGTCCATACATAGGCATTCCTATCTGAGGCACATGTCACTATACGGTTGGACTCTGGGGCCCAATCAATCCCTATAAATGAAATCAACAATTTTATTAGTTATTTTTATGTTCATTTATCATGACTATTGATGGATGTGAATTGGAATCCAGGGCTATAGATTTAAAGGGATAGTTCACCTACAAATGAAAATTTGTTTATCATTTATTCACCCTCATGCCATCCTAGATGTGTATTACTTTCTTCTTCTGCTGAACACAAACAAAACTTTTTAGAAATAAATTTGAGTCCATACAATGCAAATGAATGGTGGCCAGAACTTTGAAGGTCCAAAAAGTATATAAAGGCAGTATAAAAGTCATTCAAAAGACCCAGTGGTTAAATTCATATCTTCAGAAGCAATATGATAGGTGTGGGTGAGAAACAGGTAAATATTTAAGTCCTTTTTTACTAAAAATCTCCACTTTCACATTCTTCTTATTTCGCTTTTGGCGATTCACATTCTTTGATCATATCACCACCTACTGGGCAGGGAGGAGAATTTTTTGTAAAAAAAGGACTTAAATATTGATCTGTTTCTCATCCACACCTATTATATCGCATAATAAGATATGGATTTTATGCTACCTTTATGTGCTTTTTGGACCTTTAAAGTTCTGGCCACCATTCACTTGCATTGTATGGACCTACAGAGCTGAGATATTCTTCTAAAAACCTTTGTGTTCAGCAGAAGAAAGAAAGAAAATCATACACATCTGAAATGGCATGTCACCCTCATGCAGTAAATGATGAGAGAATTTTCATTTTTGGGTGAACTATCCCTTTAAATCTCCAGTTTCGGTAAATAGAAAACAATAACAACAAAAAGTTTAAAGTTATTAAAGAATACCAGTTAGAATGCGGTATAAAACATTTTTGTGTGTTTTGTGCATTCACAGTGCAGTTCATGCCTTCCTTTGGAGAGCTGAGATAATGTTTGCTTTATACTATAGGTCAATCACACAGTAGGTATCAGTGAGTTAATGACTAATGTGGCAGCTATTTCCTTTTGCCTTACCTGTGATTCGGCCACTGTGTTCTGTCAGGTCGTGAATCTTGATCCATTCTTTTCCTTTCTTATGATAAATGTTCACAACATTGCTGTTGGGACTGATGGCAAGTTCTAAGAGGAAGATTACATTTTTAGGATTTCTATTTATTTTATACACATTAAATATATAAGTGTTGTGTTGCGGTTACAGGAATTGTTCTGGAAAGAAGAATTCTCTATAAAGTGGCACAATTACAGTAAGTTCATAGCAAGCTGATATGATGATGGTTTATAACTCAAATGAATGTAGAAGTGTAGCTTTTCTCCCATGGACAATCTTTCCCTCTGAGTAGATTTTAATGGATGACAATTACCAGGGGAAAAGGGAATTGCAGGCAGCAACATTAGGAGCCTGAAGGGATGTAATTTATGTTGAAATGTAGCTCAACTGGTTTGTTCTTACGTGTGCGGTCTTTGTTCCAGGCATGACAGGACAGAGGCTCCAATCCAAAACTGCAGAGGGACATGTTTCAACGAGGAGACCCTGGAATGCACCACAGATGTCAGGAGTTGTATGCAATCATGGAAATGTACAGTGACTAAAAAAGGAACGCAAAGTGTAAACTTGGAATACTCCACCCAAATCATCTTGATTTTGATTTCTCAGAATGTTATAATCTATTAGGGGCAAATCTATTTATTTTCACCATTTTCACTGAAAATGTTCCATTATAACTACATGCACATTTGCAATGTACACATTATTTAGATCCATTACCAAACTTCAACATCTACGGCAAGTACTAGTTGTTTACATTTAACAAACATGTTACATCTACATGTATCATACTGAAAATGTGCCATTTAAAACTTTTTTTTTTTTATCAGATAAAGGAACCCATAAAGACTCCTAGTAAAGTTATGGTACATTGTTGTAACTTAGCACTAGCAGTGATTGCAGATTTGCACTGCAAAAAAACATGACCCTACCTGACTATATTAAATAGATTATGCCCTCACCTTTGTCTTTTTTTCTCTTTTTCTAGATAGAGGTATATCCTGTATCCTTGTGTTGGAGAGCACTATGTTCGTGGACTCTGGGCAGTTGACACGAATGAGTTTGAGCAAAGACAGGAAGGGCTGCAGAGGCAGTAGGGAGGAGATAAGGGAGGGTGTGTCTTTATGTTCTGATATAGGCACCTGGCCTGGACTGTCTTATCTTCAACATTAGCTAAAAGCAAACTCCATGTAAAGGAAGGTGATGGTATCATCACAGACAAAATATTTGTCTTTGAGACGATGGGTTATTTTTCTGTAAAGGGGTCATGACATGCCTTTTTATTATTATTTTAATATGTTCCTTGAGGTTTACTTTAATATATGTAAAAAAAAAATTGTCAAAAATATGTAAAACATCTACCCTATGTCAGAAATGCTCAGTTTTGGTTTTGGAGCTGCTTCTCAAGACTTGGCAATCACACGGTTATGATTGGCTCTCTGCTCTTGACTGACCTGCTGTCTCCTTGAGGCTGTGTCTCATTACAAAGTGATGATGATACCTAATGGTGCTAGGTAGGTTACGTGCTCTGTATACCAAGTGTCATCAACTTAGAATTTGCTTTGTTTAAACGAGATGTAGGACAAATGGAAAGAAGGTATCATGGTTGCTTTGACTGCATACATCCCTTTCAAACTGCACGAGTGCTCTGAGTAAGAATGGAATTTCTGAGGTAAACTTTAGGAGAGTTATAAAGATGTAGAGAGAAATGAAAATGGATTTTGCAGCTGTACTTTTATATTAACTTTATAATGCTTTATTTTACAATATATATTTTTATAAGTTTACATATTATGTATTTTACTCCTGCCTACTGAGGTACTTCAACTTGGGAATTAACATAACTTGCATTTGAACATCATATTTTTCTCCTCTGAATTCCTGTGAAAGAAGGATGCATTCAAAGGCTGCTTCCTGAGCATTCAACCTGCTTTTCTGAAACGAGACAGCATCTGTGACATATGCGGCTGCAAATGTGACCTCCAGAGCACACAGCCTTCGAAATGAGACACTTGATGTGTCCGAAATCTCCCCTATCTACTATATAGTGCACTATTTCAAGTGTCGGCCATTTTGTAGTGTCCGAATTCTGAGTGAACAGATTCCTTTATTCCTGGAATGTTTTATTTCATACTGACTTTATTGTTTTACTTTTTTAAAAATATTACTTCATTAAAATAAAATTTAAAAAAATATAGTGAGCCAATGGATACATTTTAAAATGTATCATTTATTTATATAGATGATGTTATGATGTGGAGTTTTATTTTGCCATTAAGCTAAAGAATTCTTTCTTCACTAAATAACTGTGATATTATTGTAACTCAGGAGACCGCACGCAGTGGCAGTGATAATTTAGTGGATGATTCAGTTTTCAAATGTAGGTTATAATAATTTCAGTGCTGTTTTATGGTCGCATGAGGGCGCTATGTTCCCATGGTTTTCTCATCTCTGCGTCCAAAAATTATACCCAGGGTGGATCAGAGTTTAAAGATACTAAAACACATAATAAATAAATACAATCATTTAAGCATTATGTATTTTATTAAGCTTATGCTGTTTTAATTAAATCATTATGAACATATATAAAAATGACAAACAGAGTCAATATTTATTGTATTATTGTACCATCTTATAGAATAAGAATACCAAGTATTGTTATTATTAATTTGCAAAGTAATGTACATGTAATATAAAAGTACATGTGATGAAATCACATGTACTTCACTCCAACGCTCAGTGGATACGTCAGCGTCCGAATTCACTCACTCATTAGGCTGTGCTGCTGCTTTCCCCCTGATTGGTCTGAATAACTGGCTGCTGCATGGTGCTGCCTGCTCTGTCTTGTCTGTCCTATCTGTCCATGCGCTGTCAGTGCCCTCTTTGCTCCGCGACGTTATCACTTTGTGAGAAAAGGGACGTGTGGCGTGAGAACAGTGTCAATTGCGTGGCAGCCCTGTAATCACAGTGTGACATCACAGTGTGGGGGAAGTAGAGAATTAGTCATTTCGGCAGCTTGGTTTCAACAAATACTCTTTTTGCAGTGAGATGAAAGTTTTGAGTTCTGAAACTTACAGTGTATTTTTATAGTACAATGACCTCTTATACGTCAAAAGATCAAGAAAATATTGATTCCTCATGTCATGACCCCTTTAAAAAGTCTGAAAATCCAAGCTATTTTCGGAAATTTATCCTGAAAAGACTTCTTTTTTTTTTTGTTTTATAATTTCACGAGGGCAAGTATTGATGCTGTGTTTGAGTATGGGTGAGGTATGAGTTTTCCATTCGGAAGTTGCATATGAACAATCCCTCAAGTCGTAATTACGACTAGGAAACTCTGATACAACTTTAATACTCAAGTTTCCGAGTTGAGAGGAGTCGTAAACTTTCAACATGGCGGAGGCGAGTGCGGTTTCTGTAGTGAATGACAGGTTTTATTATTTATTTCTAAATGCAGCTAATTGTTAGCGCTTACCGTTTCGTTCATATTCATTATGGATATCAGCAACCATTTGATGCATGCTGTACATTTTTACACCGTGAAAATAGCTTGTATTTGACCAAAATTCCATTATTGTCAGCAGAGTAATATGTATTATGGTGTCAAAATAAAAGTTCCTCAAGGAACATGTATGAATGGACCTGGTGTCCATGTTTCCTGTTCTTTCCAACAACAAAGTACTTGAATGTACGTACTTGTAATTACCATTTCAGAATTGGGAAGTAGGACAATTCTGATAGCACATGAAGCCAGCATAAATCCTAGAATATCACTAGAAGAGTTATGTTGTCTTAATCATGAAAATACATAAATTAATATACTGTATTAAGCTATATATGACATATCACATACAATTACCAAAGCAACAAATGGTCAAATTTAACATTTCTCTTTGTGTTTCCAGTTAACATGCTAACAGATTAGCCTAATATGCTAACATTCCATCGTGCATCATTAAATTATCCTACTTGGAAACTGTCCTTAGGCAAGCCTGCTTAGCTAACATATTCAGCGCAAGTACTTCATGTAATTAATTATAGCAAAACCTTGAATTTAGTGCTATAGAGTAAAGGGATATGTTAACACTGTATTTACTGACTGTATTTTATAAAACAATTATAAAATAAAAATGTGGAATATTTCAGTATTCAAGTATTTCACCCTGTATATCATGCCGTGGCCAGTGGAAGACTAGTCTTATAATCTCTCTGCCTAAACGCATTTACTGATTTTTTAATGCAGAATATATTTACACATGAATCAATTGCATTTCACTCAACAGAATGTTGAATGTATGCACTACATCTCCTCCCTAAAATTTGCACACTTTTACATCTGATTTATCGCAATACGGGGAAAGGAGAGGTGTCCAACAGCAATGCGTTACTTATTTAAAAAGTAACTCCGATATTATGGTCTATAATAAAAAATATCACGTTACTTTACTCGGAAAAAGTAATCTGATTGCATAACGTGTGTTACTTATAACGCACTACCCCCAACACTGGTTATGAAGTGGCAAATATTAATTAACATTAACATTAATTAGTTATGTGCAGATAATGTCAAATAATCTATTACCGTTTTGATAAATAGTAATTCTTGATGACCAATTCAAGCAATTAATTTGATAATTTGAGCTGTACATTTATCACTGTCAATACTAGGACAGTGATAAAGGTTCACAAGTTCAAGGAATGTGTCTGATGAATTTATTTCCTCTAAAGTCATATCAGTGCTGGCTCATTTCAAATTTGATTGGGATGCTTATTGATTTAAAAGTGAATTGATGTAGGCTAATTTAAAAAAAAAAAAAAGAATAAAGTTACAGACTAGGATGAACTCATGCTGGATCACCACTTATCGAAATGGAAACTGCTGCTCAAGAACTGGAGATGTTTCTTCTGCATTAGACACTTACCTCAAGAAAGGGTATTTCAAAAAGTGGTGGATAAGGGGACAGAATTTGGGGGTGTGACATTAGTCCCTGTGAATTTTATCCTGCCAAAGAGAATATTTTTTGTTTGATGGCAGCAGGTTATCTTTCTCTTAAAACTCTGAAAAGCCAAGCTACTTTCTGGAAATGTCAACAAAAGAGATTCGAATTTTATTTTATTTTTTTCATTAGGGGCCCCATTAAACGAGACATATTGGTACTGTATGGTGTATTAGTGAGGGGAATATCCCTGACTATAAGGACAACCCAGTGCTTGGGTTTATCACTAGACCCATTATCCTTTTCAGCTGTCATAAAGATCCACTGACAGAGGGTTTCAAGCTTTAAACAGATCGAGTACTGTCTTTTGCATGGCAATGTCATGGAAAGAGGACTCTAAAATGTGATTTAAACATGTAGCACATATTTAATGTTCGTGTAGCACATTCGATGCAGCAGAATGTAATACATTCGTTGGTTCACAACATCTCCTCTAGAAACAAAAACGAGCCCTTGCCCTTTAAGGTTGTTAGGAACGGGCTTCCCAGATCGAGGCTCATTGACGTCAATCGTTGTTTGTGATTGGTCATAACCTTTTCCGGTGAGGCATCTTTCCGTCCAAGGACTGTGAAAGCCAGTGTTACAGAGTAAAACAAGGAGGACAACCTCATCGAAACAACTCAGGTATGAATATTTAATAGCATAAGTCTTCGCTTGAACTGTCTGTGATGTCGATGCGTGAGCTGACAGACCTGTGGAGAGCTTACAGTAATGCCGTCGGCCTCTGTTGTTGTGATAATGTGGCTTGCAAGATGGCGTTTTTTGCTGCCTGACAAAACTGTTTACAGAAGCCACAGAACTAGAAGAGGCTGCAGGATTACCCTGCTTAACGTTTAAATACGTGTTAAAACGCGGTTACTTGCACTAAATTGTTATGTTAACATATCTGAGTACCATTTTATTGTGGGATGCGAACTGCGGAATACGTTTTATGAGCTCAGGGGCCTTTCATTGGGGCACATCACACCATTCAGAATGGTCCCATATTATGTGATTATTTAGGAAAATAATATTTCACTGGGTCTGATTTACTTGATGTGTTGTAAATATGTGAATTTGACGATATGCATTGTTTTACAGAGCCGCTATATTAGAGAATGTTTTGTGTTGTATTGATTTGCAGCAGTAAGTCTAGGCTATTCATAAGGTTGGCAGATGTTTGTTTTGTTTTTAATAGGTTATGATTACCAGTTCACGTGAATATATTTACAACAGGGTTTTTCACAGTCATGGGAAATCCTGGAGATGTCAGGGAATTTTAATATTGTGATTTCCAGTCTTGGCCTTTCCTATAGCTACTACAGTTTTCTAGGTATTTACTGTCGGCTGGAAATTGCTCTTACATTTTGTCAGGAAGATACTACTTTAGAAAATACTTTTTGCCACAGATTCTTTCATGAGCTGATGTGAATTGCATGTGTCAGGTCAGCAGGTCAACATGGCGTCCAGCAGTACGAACAGTGAAGAGGAGAGGAGTTTGCGGGAGTGTGAACGCTACGTGCAGAAGAACAACATCCAGCAGCTGCTGAAGGACTGTATTGTGCAGCTGTGCACCTCTAGGCCTGAAAGGCCTATGGCTTTCCTCAGAGAATACTTTGAAAGGCTTGAGAAGGTCGGTCATTTTCTTTCAAGGGAAACGACATGCGACACTATTTTTAGGCTCAGTTTTTATTACAAGTGTTCTTATATGTAAGTTTAATTAGTGTCATTAACAGTGTTCATGTCTTATCAGGAGGAAGCTAAACAGATCATTAGCCAGCAGAAGTCGAGCTCTCGTTCAGACTCCCGTGAAGATGAGGTCTCTCCTCCCATGAACCCTGTGGTTAAGGGCCGGCGGCGCCGTGGTGCCATCAGTGCAGAGGTCTACACTGAGGAAGATGCTGCTTCCTATGTCAGAAAGGTGAATTCTTAGATTTTAATTAGAATCTGTTGCTTTTAAATATTATTCTTATTGAATTTCATACTGAAATTGATTTACTTTCAATACAATTATTAAAGTGTGGTCACTTTTTAAGTAATAAATGGCTTTCCCCTGTTGGTTCACAGGTCATTCCTAAAGACTATAAAACTATGGCTGCCCTTGCTAAAGCGATCGAGAAAAATGTGCTTTTTGCCCATCTTGATGACAATGAAAGAAGGTAAAATATGTTTTGATTAGAGATCGACTGATAATAGTTTTTTTCCAATATTCAAGCATTTTTCCTCAATCCACCAATAAATGCCGCCATCTGGTGAGTGTTTCAAAAATGTTACGCAAACTGCCATTAAAGTTATGTCAAATGCCATTCGAGATGGACTCTGTAATCACAACCATGTATTTATTGTTTACTACTTTTAACTTTTGTAATATAAAGATGAAATAATAAATTTAATGAAATTAATAAAAAATTGGCTCTGCTTAGAGGCCTGGGTATTAAAGCTGACTACCACCCCTGGAGTCGCGAGTTCGAATCCAGGACGTGCTGAGTGACTCCAGCCAGGTCTCCTAAGCAACCAAATTGGCCCGGTTGCTAGTGAGGGTAGAGTCACATGGGTAACCTCCTCGTGGTCGCTATAATGTGTGGTTCTCGCTCTCGGTGGGGCACGTGGTGAGTTGTGCGTGGATGCCGCGGAGAATAGCGTGAAGCCTCCACACGCGCTACGTCTCCGTGGTAACGCGCTAAACAAGCCATGTAATAAGATACGCGGATTGACGGTCTCAGATGCGGAGGCGACTGAGACTTGTCCTCCGCCACCCAGATTGAGGTGAGTAACTGCGCCACCACGAGGACTTGGAGTGTATTGGGAATTGGGCATTCCAAATTGGGGAGAAAAGAGGAGGGGAAAAAAAAAATCGGCTCTGCTCCTCGGTAGCTCAGCGAGTATTGACGCTGACTACCACTCCTGGAGTCGCGAGTTCGAATCCAGGGCGTGCTGAGTGACTCCAGCCAGGTCTCCTAAGCAACCAAATTGGCCCGGTTGCTAGTGAGGGTAGAGTCACATGGGTAACCTCCTCGTGGTCGCTATAATGTGTGGTTCTCGCTCTCGGTGGGGCACGTGGTAAGTTGTGCATGGATCGCGGAGAGTATCATGAGCCTTCACATGCTTTGAGTCTCTGCGGTGTCATGCACAGTGAGCCATGTGACAAGATGTGCGGATTGACGAGTCTCAGAAGCGGAGGCAACTGAGACTTGTCCTCCGCCACCCGGATTGAGGTGAGTAACTGCGCCACCACAAGGACCTAGTAAGTAGTGGGAATTGGGCATTCCAGAATTGGGGAGAATAGGGGATAAAATAAAATAAAATAAATAAAAAATATATAAAAAAAAAGAAATTCGGCTCTGCTTATCAGTTATCGAATGCGTAAACAAAAATAATCGGTATTGGATCGGTTGGAAAAAAAATCGATAGTGTCGATCTCTAGTTTTGATTAGTACTGAGTTACATAATAATTTTTCACTGTGAATCTTAGTATGTTTAATACAACATTTTAATCTTCACAGTGACATATTTGACGCCATGTTCTCAGTCACCTACATTGCAGGAGAAACTGTCATTCAACAAGGTAAGGCTTTATTTAGCCCCTTTCCCACATACAGTCCCGGTACTTTCCCTGGCGTCCTCCATCAGTTTTGTTGATTTTGTTGTTGCTATTGAATCGAACGTAAAAACCATGACAGAAGATAAATGGTCTACATTAGATGACATCACTACGGGGGTTACTTTTGTGTGCGAATGCAAGAAGGAAAAGTCTCCTTGAGTGTTCTGTTCCTCTTAGTTCTCATCTAATGTTGACCACTTTTCCTCTGACGTTGTTTGCACGCACGATCCAATAGCAACAACAAAATCAATAACACCAATGGACCACGGAAGGATCAGCGCTACACTTTTATTAGGGCTGTATTACCCAAAATGTGTCTTGAGGTTGTTTTACACTGGACGCGTGAGCCTCATGGTGCTGCGTCCCTGAAGCCACAGTGAGAGATGAGACGAGGCACTCAGCCTATTTTAATCACACAGCACACACTGTACTCAGCGGACAACATGTTGAAAATGCACTATAAACCTGTTTATCAACACAATCTTTTACAAAAAAAGGCTTTTGTGACTCAGCATAAAATACTGTATTGAACTACTCGCTCGTTGACTTAAAGACATCTTGATGCAAGTTAACCATGCAGTAACAGGCACGCAACACTTTCCTCATATAAATTAGATTAGTTAGTTTGTAATAGATTTCAGTTACCCACTCTCGATTACCCACTATTTATATCCGTCATCCCAGGAAAAATTTGATGTAATAATCCAGAAATCACCTTATTTTCTGTTTAGTCACAGAGTTCACACAGTACAGATGTGATGAAAACTCGACCGCGTCTACCTTTGAAGTCACGCAGCAGCTCTGCTCAAACACACACGCATAATATGTGAAACAGGTGATACTCTTTGGATACTTTGTAGGTTTTATGTTAGTGCTGTAAAGGGAATTCGAAAATCAGAGGAATTCAGAGGTGTAATAGGCTAGCGGCTACTAGTTTGTTTACTCATGGCGGCTGTCGACTCTCATTGCTTTGTGCATCATATTTGTTTGACCAATCACAGGCTGCAGCACCTCCCACAGTCCCTTTTCTCCCAAAAAGTACCTACCCCGGAGTAGGAGCTAATAAATTCTCTCTAAACGACTAAGAGGAACTATAGTTCCTCATCTGTGAAAACAACTAAAGGTACTAGTTCCATGTAAAAGTACCTAAAATGGACTTTAGTTCATGTAGTGGGAAAAGGGCCTTTGGGAGAAGCTAAATGTGATTTTTTTTTTTTTTTTTTCAGAAAAATGAGTTCGACTAATGTATTTTTTCCCATTTCAGGTGATGAGGGTGATAACTTTTACGTTATTGACCAAGGTGAAATGGATGTAAGTGGAATGCTTCCAAATATAAACAATCGGTGAAGTAATTACAGTAATTCAATTTGCAGGACATTTCACTTTTATTTTGATTACCATTTACATTTATGCATTTAGCAGACGCTTTTATCCAAAGCGACTTACGGTGCACATACACTATATTTCCAAAAGTATTCGCTCACCCATCCAAATAATTGAATTCAGGTGTTCCAATCACTTCCATGGCCACAGGTGTATAAAATGAAGCACCTAGGCATGCAGACTGCTTCTACAAACATTTGTGAAAGAATGGGCCGCTCTCAGGAGCTCAGTGAATTCCAGCGTGGTTCTGTGATAGGATGCCACCTGTGCAACAAGTCCAGTCATGAAATTTTCTCGCTACTAAATATTCCACAGTCAACTGTCAGTGGTATTATAACAAAGTGGAAGCGATTGGGAATGACAGGCCACGTAAAATGACAGAGCGGGGTCAGCGGATGCTGAGGCGCATGGTGCGCAGAGTTCGCCAACTTTCTGCGGAGTCAATCGCTACAGACCTCAAGTTCATGTGGCCTTCAGATTAGCTCAAGAACAGTGCATAGAGAGCTTCATGGAATGGGTTTCCATGGCTGAGCAGCTGCATCCAAGCCATACATCACCAAGTGCAATGCAAAGCGTCGGATGCAGTGGTGTAAAGCACGCCGCCACTGGACTCTAGAGCAGTGGATACGCATTCTCTGGAGTGACGAATCACGCTTCTCCATCTGGCAATCTGATGAACGAGTCTGGGTTTGGCGGTTGCCAGGAGAACGGTACTTGTCTGACTGCATTGTGCCAACTGTGAAATTTGGTGGAGGGGGGGATTATGGTGTGGGGTTGTTTTTCAGGAGCTGGGCTTGGCCCCTTAGTTCCAGTGAAAGGAACTCTGAATGCTTCAGCATACCAAGAGATTTTGGACAATTCCATGCTCCCAACTTTGTGGGAACAGTTTGGGGATGGCCCCTTCCTGTTCCAACATGACTGCGCACCAGTGCACAAAGCAAGGTCCATAAAGACATGGATGAGCGAGTTTGGTTTGGAAGAACTTGACTGGCCTGCACAGAGTCCTGACCTCAACCCGATAGAGCACCTTTGGGATGAATTAGAGCGAAGACTGCGAGCCAGGCCTTCTCGTCCAACATCAGTGTCTGACCTCACAAATGCGCTTCTGGAAGAATGGTCAAAAATTCCCATAAACACACTCTTAAACCTTGTGGAAAGCCTTCCCAGAAGAGTTGAAGCTGTTATAGCTGCAAAGGGTGGCCCGATGTCATATTAAACCCTATGGATTAAGAATGGGATGTCACTTAAGTTCATATGCGTCTAAAGGCAGATGAGCGAATACTTTTGGCAATATAGTGTATTACAGGGACAATCCCCCTGGAGCAACCTGGAGTTAAGTGCCTTGCTCAAGGACACAATAGTGGTGGCTATGGGGATCTAACCAGCAACCTTCTGATACAACCTATGTGCTTTAGCCCACTACGCCACCGCCACACCATTTGAAATAATAATGATCTGAATATTGCTCTTTTTCGGTAGGTGCATGTCAACAATGAGTGGGTGACCAGTATTGGAGAGGGTGGCAGTTTTGGTGAGCTGGCTTTAATTTACGGTACACCCAGAGCAGCTACTGTCAGAGCAAAGACCAATGTCAAGCTGTGGGGGATAGACAGAGACAGCTACAGGAGAATACTCATGGTTGGTAAACTCTTTCATTGCCATTATTATAAAAACACATTTATGTCTATGCAATAATCTTTAAAAATAGTTGCAGTGGCTCTTAAAAATCATATTTATTTGAGGATCAATGATATATTATTTTTACTAGCACAAAAAACATTTGCTGAACTTTCATTTCCTTATTAAGGGAAGCACTCTGAGAAAGAGGAAAATGTATGAAGAATTTCTTAGCAAAGTCTCCATTTTGGGTGAGTTTTATGAATTTCAGGTTGTGTGTATTAACACATATGTTTGGATGGTAAACTATTCATAAGTCGTAGTTTTTGTCATTTCTCTTTTGTAAGATAATGGCATTTAATTCTGACCAACCTACTGTATGAACAAAACCTGTTGACTTGTGAAGTGCTTCCCATTGTTAATGTGCTTACATGCTATGAGCAGAATCTCTGGATAAATGGGAACGGTTGACTGTTGCTGACGCCCTTGAGACAGTCAACTTTGAGGATGGCCAGAAGATTGTTGTCCAGGGTCAACCCGGAGATGAATTTTTCATTATCCTTGAGGTAGCTTTCCTTGTTGTTAAATCCACTCACTTTTACACTGCTAAATACAGTGCCATTTCACTGTAAATATATATTAATTAGGGGTGTAACAGTTTATCGTGGCATGATGCATCGCGGTTAAAAAATGTGACGATGCGCATCGTGGAGATGGAACTTTTTTTATTATTATTTAAATTATTTTAGCGTCTGTTCTATCCAATACATGTGACATCCTACGTAACGCGGGCATACAAATGGAAATCTCTTCATTGGCACAATGAGTTCGATGTACAATGAGTTCAGCTGAAAGTAAAACCATGAGCAGGAGAGAGATGCGTCTTTTCAGCGTGAGAGATTGAATGTCCTTTTGATGCATGAGACTGATCTGCTCTGACAGCGTGAGAGAAAATATAAGTTTACAAAGGTTTAATGACAGTGCCATATTAATCTGCTATATATAATCCTGAATATTATGTATAATAACGCTATTTTTGTCTATTATTGACAGTTTCAGTAAATTATTATTTAACTGGATAAGCAGTACTATTTTAGAAAGATCAAATTTTAATTTAAAATATTTTAAATGTTTGTAATCTGTGACTGTGTAAGCAGCATATGTATGTAACATAATTCCATATTTTCAGTAAGCAGAATTATTTGCTATTATTTCCATTTGGTGTCACCATTGCCCTGTTCTGGGCTGTTTTTAGTCCAAGTACATCTCTGATGGATCATTTAGCACTTTTAAGAAGAGTACTTTTAGCAATTTTTTTTATGAAAACAAACTGTTTTGCATATGTCTATAAAGTAATAATAATAAATAATTAAATAAAAAGTTCAATCTTAACTTTTTTTTGATTCAGGCTTCGTGTAAAGAATCGTAAAATGAACCGAACCATGAGTTCAGTATCGTGAACTGAATTGAATCGTGAGATGAGTGAACAATTACACCCCTAATATTCATCTGTAACTCTATTCAAGGTGTCGCTGAATAGTCATATGGCATTGTATACTTTACACAGTTAATTAATTTTAATTAGTAATAACACTTCAGTAATAACACAAGTAAATAATGATGAATTGTTTATAGAAAGTGGCTGTCCTAAAAGAGATGTCAAAGGAGAACAAATATATTGAAGTAGACTTGTGTCCACAGGGGTCTGCAGCAGTCCTGCAGCGACGGTCAGAAAATGAGGAGTTTGTGGAGGTTGGAAGACTCGCACCTTCTGACTACTTTGGTAAATGTTTCTCTTTACGTTCTAATGGCAAATGCCCCAGAAGTCACTGGACTGCAAACTTGATCTCGTGTGTTGTTGCATTTCGAAATGTGCGAGGTACACAGTTATGCTTTGCATTCTCAGCATTGCCGCTAGGGGCGCACAACGCATGAACTAGTATAATGCCAGAGCAACAGTTTGAGCAATAGGCCTGGCTATTGATACAGATTTCCAGATTCGATTCTGATTCACAAGCTCTCGGTTTGATTAGATTTTGATTCGATATCGATTCATATGGGGATATTTCATTATACCCATATGTGCCCTTTTGTTTACAATGGAAGTAGATTCTCTCCCAGCTAATGCTGTTAATTATACAGGGGACCTTCTAACTAGGTACATTACTAAAATATAAATTTTACTAATTATATTTTATTAAGCAAGTAAGTTAAAGTCAATGCATTTATAGCAACTTACCCAAACAAAACACATCCGGTTTTATGACAAACTTTTGAAGGTAACTCTTTTTCACCCCCTTGAGTACTGAGGTTTTTACCACCACATTAAGGCAAGAAGGCACATTAAGTATGTTCACTTAAGTATGTCAGACCGTGCATTGGTAATGCGTTGCCCAATCGCTCGGGTCTGCGTTCGCTTACTTGTGTAAAGTATGTTTCTTGTTTAGTGTTTTCTAATGTTCAGCTTGTGCTTTTTTTCTGATTTACCTCCATATGTTTCAACAGGTGAGATTGCCCTGCTCATGAACCGCCCACGTGCCGCCACAGTGGTCGCTCGTGGTCCGCTGAAGTGCGTAAAACTTGATCGTCCCCGGTTCGAACGGGTGCTTGGTCCCTGCTCAGATATCCTGAAGAGAAACATACAGCAGTACAACAGCTTTGTGTCTCTGTCCGTCTGAGATGCACTAGGCTTTTTCCTCCTCTATTGCAGGGTCCACCAATGCAAATCTGCTTTATTTTCTTACTTTTCTTTATGCATTTTCCAACAAATAGGTGCCCTTTTACTTCAGTGTTCTCTCTCTGTCTTTCTTTCAATTTGTCCTGTGCCCTGTCGTATTTGTATCCATCATAGATCAAGGCTAATTGTTAGTTTTGTCTGAGAAACAAGCCAATTATTGTGCCACAGATGCCGTGCAGATATTGTGCAGATTTGTTATGTCACGTGAACATAACAAAAATGTATCAGGATTTTCTCTTGCCTCCAAATTTCTTGAAGTTTCTCTGTAACAGTGTTTCGAATGGAAGGATAACTTTGGCAAGACTGACAGTTGTGTGTATCGACTCAGTATATTATGACGCATCTTTTTAGCCATTGAAGAGTTTCAGATTCAGTTTTCATTACAAGCGTTCGAATATAGGGAAGCCAAAGGCAAATCCATGTGTGTTATGTTGTTTTCTTGAGGGTACTGAAGTTTAAATATCACCGTGTTTATCATGGTCATCAGCTTTGCTCTTTTATTGTTATAGCTGCACATATATAGTGTATTTAATTGATTATATATTAGAAGTAAATGACCATAACCATATTTTTTTTGCACAGTTTGATATCTATATATACATATACATACACATGTATACATAAAGAACACTTTATATGCGCCTGCTGTTTTTCCATTGTGGCATTTGATCCCATTGCACTGGGGAAACTGCTTTTTTTCATACTCTGTTGGACGTTCTGTTCTTCCTTCATCCTCCATGTGACATGCACAGGCTTGCACTGGACTCTTATTTGGAGCAGACCAGGATTAGTAAAATTTCCTTTTAAAGTTACACTTTTTTTTTTCCCACATTTCCTTCTTTCTGGAATGCCCTCTGTTGCAAATGCTTTTGATTGTTTGTTTCACAAAGGTAATGTTATTTTCATTAATGAATTATTTTGTTTAATCAAAGAAATGCGGTGGATATTAGTAATGAAATGTTAAGGTTATATTTGTTGTTAAAATTGTGTTTAATCATTAATATCGGGAGGGTTTACAGAAATGTTAGAGGATCTTTTAAGCTTGTCTGTAAAAACTGAGCTTTGTGACAGACTGAGAATGTGAGTGTCCTCCTTTTACGCAACAGGAAGTGACTACTTGGTGACCTTGGCCAACCGATTTATTTTTTTTTCCCCTTATTCCTCCCATTAGCTTTTCTCTCTGTATGAGAGTGTATGTGAACTACTTAGAAATCCCGAAAAGTCTCTCTCTCACTCTCTCTCTCACTCTCTCTCTCTCTCATTCTTAAGATGAAAAAGCTAAACCACATCCAAGTATGTGGATAATAGGGCAGGGCTAAAAATGTGCAAATTGTTTCCAAATAATTCGTGTCCTTTTTTTGTTTCAGATTTAGATTATTTATGCTACCCATAATTAAATCAAAGTCTTAAAACAGGACAGTATTTACCGCTTGTATTGAGTTCATGGTATCTATATGCCATGGGATATGGGTTGGGATCCATACAACGTTATGAAATAGATTTGCGATTCACTACTGCCACCACCTTAATCTCTTATCGGATATTGTTCTTTAAGTATAGGTTTCTCCAAGTTGTGTTGTACAGTTTTATTGGGTGGTACAGTATAGTGTTAACAGTTGCTGAAGTTAGATTTTAGTTGTCACAATTGTATTATTTTGAATGAATTGATCTGTATTTTAATTGTAATTTTTTTTTCCATGCATCTTTGTCATTCAGATATTTAGTATGCAGATACCCAGCTCCTTTATACCACAGACTCGTGTTATTGCAAGCAAATTTAGGTTTTGAAAAGTGCCTGATTAATTTTATTTTTATAATGATTATTTTGCTATCCCTCTAATATATTCATAACTGTTTTGTTAGCTTGATACCTGTATTACTTATAAACCTTAATATTTTATTCCATCCTTAAACAATCCCCCTAGCAATGTAATTGATTAGTAGATACCGAGTTATTTATTTAGACGTAAAGCTCCAGTAATTTAGGGTTTGCATAGAACTTTCCCAAAATTGCTTTGAATATTAAAGCGAGAGACAAGTGAAATTATATATGTAGTGTGTATCTTAAATATTTGAGTTTGCCCTACTAACCACATGGAATAATTGTTTCATTTTTCTTCACCTGTTGTCTTTCACTGGCACTTGATTTTAGAAAGTTTTATGGTATGTCAGTGCAGCTGTTTAAGAAAATAAGATTTTATTTATTTTTAATTTTTTTGCTGACATGCTCATTCACAGATTTCTGCCACTTTAGTTCTAAGATTTGATTAGAATTTCAGAATCATTAAAATCTTGGTGCTGTATTTAAAACCACAGAATTTGCCACCCAGAATTGCGGGGGATGTGAAATTTCAAATATAATATAGCCTTGTGATTAACCGTTCCACTGTAGTATTAATGAGTGGTTTATGCCTTATGATGGGGTTGAATAAATGAACATGTTTAATTGTTTATAATTGGTATGAGTCCATATAATGTAAACTGTGACATCATTTGATAGGCATTTAATTGCTTACTGATTATAGCTCTGTTTATATAACTTTATCGTTCGGCAGTGCAGAATCGATGTTTCAATTTTAGTTAATTAAAAGGAACTATCAATCTTTTTCCATTTTCTTTTGTTCTGGGGATAGATTGAATGGTTTGTAGCACCACAATTGCAATGTTCTTCTTATTTTATTATGAATTTTTTTTAATTTTTTTTTTTTATAACAACTCCAGGCCCTGTATCCTCAAGAACATTCAGTGGTACTTTGGAAATGTGTTTGAATTAGCCCCCCTCTACAGTACCTTTTTTGGAACTTGCTTTTCATTCCCTGTGACTTCCAGTGGTGTTTTCTTTTGGATTTTTCAGTAAAATTATATGTTATACTATCTACAGAGGAATTTATATATTTGGTTGTAAGCTTTGTTATCAGGGACTCCTGTTCACATGTTCTTCAGCTGTTCAGTTTGTTAAGCCCTCGGCACAGAGATGTATAAAATGTCAGAGGACCATTTTTCTATTATTCTTTTTCTATAATACGGTTTGATTTCATTGGATGTGCTAAAGTTGTAACCCTTTTGGTATAGATTGTCTCAATGGCAGGTCAAGCAATAAAATTATAAATTCTTGAAAATGTAAGTCTCCTTTATTTCTTGTATTTGCATTAGGGACTAAGTTTATTATTAAATTAAACATCTTTTCTCACATGAAAACATTAACATGATGTTTAATGTGTGTTGTCATTGTTTATTCTATATTGATTTAAAAACCTGAGAAAGTTAAAGGCTATATAAAATACATTTTACTTTTTTAAATTGCATTCACATCCCTGAAAGATACCATTTGTGTCATGTTTGTACCTGTTTTTTTTTGCTTCCTTTTTGAAACATGTAAATGCATACAGCAATGTATAATGTCTGACATAGGAAGCTGCAATAGTTGTAAACACCACGCATTAATATGGGCACTTTTTAAAAAAATCATGCTGTGTGAAACCTGCTTTAACCTCCCTTATAAAGTTCTTAAATTGTAGGCTATAAAAATTAAGTTTGCTGGCAGCAGTGTTGGGTAAATTACTTAGTCCACTACAAAATACTAATTATTTCTCTAAATTTGTAATCAGATTACTTTAAAATTACTTCATTGGAAAAGTAATTATTTTTAAGTTACTTTCTAAACCGCTTTTCCGCCCAACAAATTCAAAATAATGACTATATTTCTCTCTTGTTAATTATTACAAAAGTCATACACTCTGCACCTCATTTCTCCATCACAAAGACTTGTCATGGGGTGATAATTCATGCATTCTACATAAATAGTATAATAGAAATAAGCATAACCCTATAATGTACTTACAAGTTATTCAATTAATTTTGAGTCAGTAACTGTTATCTGATTACAAGAATTTAAAATGTAATATATTACACTACTTTTTTTAACTAAAAAGTAATTCGATTACAGTAAATAATTACTTTGTAATTGGATTACACCCAACACTGGCAGAAAGAGTCAACTCTATGTTTAATAGTTTTATTCAAGTTAACAAAAATGGGATGGTCCTCCCTAGAAATCTTTTTAAGATGCTTCATTGTAGAACTCTGTCACAAAGGACAATGGTGAAAATTGCACCTTAAAGGTGCACGCAGTAATTTCGTCCTCAATGAAAACATTTTATTACTTAAGAATAGTCATTTTAATAAAACATGTTTCAAATAATTAGACTCAATGAATGACTCCAGTCATATCAGTAACCTTATAAAAGCTGTTTTATTCTACGGAGAGGGTCCCTTCATGGGGGCTGCCATGTTAGAATCACATGACCAGCCAAATACTACTTGCTAAATCTCAGTAACCACCCTGTCATTGGACACTTTCACTCATGGATTAAATTAAGTGTAAGACAACATGCAAAATAATAATAATAATAATTACTAAATACACCTTTAAGACAGTTAGGCCTATGTGTGTTCATTTATATTCCAGTATCTGTTCTTACAAAATCATTTGTGGTCATGTGAATTAAGAGTATTTTCCAGAAATTTCTGTTACATGCCATCTTAAACACAGCTGGGTTTATCTCAGTTTTTACTGTCTTAGAATAGTTTAACACACCCACACTTCTCTGTGTCATTTGTTTAAAATTGCACTGACAGTTGTTCTCTTAACCATATCACTTGTGTTAAGCCACTGTGCCATTTGTTCAGCATAGGACTGACAGTTGTCACTTGTGTAAAGTCAAATTCCCTTTCAAGGCAAGTCAGTCCGCTCAGCAGCCATACTTTAAATGCTCAAAGGCAGCTATGGATACAATCAGCAATAAGTGCATCTTCTATTTACTTGAATGGAGAAAGACCAAAATCTCCAAAATGGTTGGTCAAGATTACGATCAAAGAACATATTTCAAATCAGCAGTAAAATCTGACAGCAATGGTATCATAAATTGTGCTTCTTAACCCTAGAATGCAAAAAGGGGGTTAAACTGACCCAAAGGTTCTGATGTATGGAACATTTTATCAGTAAAAATATTGATTTCCTTGATCTCCCATTAAAGCCCCCAAATCTTGTTTGTGACCCTCACTAATGTCATTTTCATGTTTCTTGGTAATAGCTTCAGAAAATTTAAAACATTTCTATCACTACCCCAAGACTGCATAAGGGGGTCAGAATGATTTCACATGGTATTTTTATGTTGTTGTTGTTGGTTTTTTTTTTTTACTTTTTAAAATGTGTGACAGATAAATCTTTAAGCACTGACATTCAGATATTTTACATGATATTTGAAATCAGCTAGCTAGTAAACCACTAGAGCTACTACTTAGGAAGCTAGCACATGTTAGCAAGTTGGTAAGTTTTGTGTGGAAATACTGTATTTTGTAAACTTTAGAAAAATATATATGACAGATTTTGAAACATAGACATACAAATATTGTAAATCAGCTAACAAGCAAACTATTAGCAAGTCAACTGTTAGCAAAACATGCTCGCATATACAGTAGGCCTACAGCAGAGGAGGCTTTGGAAATGTTCAATTAGACACCCATAATGGCATTGGAGACAAAAATCAGAGTACTCCAATGATGATGATCCAGAATACAGTCCAGGTTGTGCTGGAGATAACTGTCATTGTGACAAAGTATTGTGTAGTTGTTTGGTGTTTTAATGAGAAGCAGATGAGGTTTAGAACATTCCAGTGGAGAAAGCTGTCTGCACTATTAGATGTTTTGAATGTGTTTGTGATAAAGGCTCGGTTCAGAGTTGGTCCAGGAAAGTTACAGTTATTTTAAAGAATACTGAATTTTATCTTTTAATTTTAAATTTTAAAAGTGAACAAATAAACATTAATTAAACATTAACCTTTGTGAACGATCTAATTCTTAAATGATTGATGAAGATACAAACAGGATACATTTTCTTGGAAGAAATCCATTTTGGGGTCATGCATTCTAGGGTTAAGCTCAGATCACACTAAAAATACTATTCAGACTGGTGCAGCTAACGCACATGCGCATTCTCAAGTTGACTGACAGGTGATGTCTGTATCTAAAAGGTGATTGGCTCATTTACCTGTAAGGTGGGACTTCCTTTTCTACATCCGCCATATTGGGCGTTTTTCCCATTCATTTAAATAGAAGTGGTCCGGCTAAATAGTCTCTGGTAAAGCTCAGTTATGTCTGCCTCATGCATGTCTCTATAAGTTCACACAATGTCTCACAATGTCAATGTCTCTTTAATCAATGGGAGATAATAATATTTTGTGATTAACACAGTGATTAATGACGACATCTCATCC
This sequence comes from Myxocyprinus asiaticus, assembly GCF_019703515.2. NCBI lineage: Eukaryota > Metazoa > Chordata > Actinopteri > Cypriniformes > Catostomidae > Myxocyprinus > Myxocyprinus asiaticus. Next base: position 25,930,184 of record NC_059357.1, on the reverse strand, counting down.
TACTACATAATGGAAAGAGAAAGACACAGAGGCAGTAGATCGCAACAATTCCGAAAATAAAAATCCTATTTAATTTTCAACAATAACTTATAAACCTTTAAAGACAGACCTTCCGTGAGCTACGAGGTTGTTCATCGATGGTATGCCTTTGTTGAATCTATCAGTCCTTAACTGGGGTACTAACATATCTCAAATTCATTGTTTTAAAATAAAATAGAATTTAATGTGAACAACTACACTACCCATGTTCCAGCAGAGAAAGATCCACCAATCAGAGAACCAACAAAGCCCACCAGACAAGTCCAGCAGTGACCGCCCACTTCTATGAATGAGTCAGTCTCCCTTTATCTTCAAACTATATAATATATTTATATATATTGGAATATTTTGCAGTAAACTTAAAGTAGTTTGTTTTTGTGCTTAAAATCAACAACCTAAAATCAAGTTTTATATATTTCCATCGTTTTTTTATTAGATTATATCATTTGCAATGCTTGATGGGATTGTAGTTTGTGCCCTCGTGAAAGAAGGTAAGTATACAGTCTTGTACCCTTTGTCTTTTTGTCAGATTTTTAAATACTTTTTTTGCTTCAAATCATAGTTTGCAATGTTGTGATTCACCTCGCAACTGGTTGGTTTGGTTCATGGCTTATAACTCTTTTATGAAGGATTCTGTGAAAAGCCTACGGAATAAAATGAATGGGAAAAATACTTCCGGAACCCAGACCAGACGGCTGAAAAAGTGGGCGTGCACTGTTAGGGGCACCTCACGAGACCTCCGTAAAAGAACGAACAGGCTCCGTTCGTCTTTTTTCGGAATTATCGTGAAATGCACCCGACCGCCGCCGCCACTGCTGCTGAAGCTCTGTTGTATTAGCCCACACAGGCACATTCAGCATCACATTTCAGCGTATTTCTTCAGATTGCTCACTCGTCGGATACGACTCGTGCCCTGAAAATGCAAGCTATTAAGTGTGTTGTTGTCGGCGACGGGTAAGGTTTTAAAGAATAAATGCCGAAATTGCTTGTGTAAGGAATGTTTCTTTTGGAGAAAAGCAATTGTTGCGAGCAGGGGCTGTGGGTTGTGTGCTGACTGAACGAATGAGCGAGATCTACTCAGACAGAATTTATTAAACGCTTATAATTAATGGACTTACCTAAAAATTTCTCATCATTTTCCGAGACACCGGAGGTTGTTTGACTCTCATTTTTAATTATATTGTAGCCTAATGATGAGCAATAGGCTGCGTTTGGCGTTTGTGTTTTGTTAAATATAGGCTCAGGCTTTTTACATGTTGTGTTTGCTTTTTTTTTTTTTTTTTTAAATGAACATTTGTTGCATTCATTTGTTGTGACAATGAAACGAGCAATTCATTATATATTATAATATTAAACTCGAGCTCCTCAATGTAGTATATAAATTGGGTTCGCGTCTAAGGTGGAATCGCTATTTAATGATGTAATGCTTTCACACCCACTACATCACTGGAGCTCCAGTGGAAATAATCCATTCCCCTGGATCACCTGGTGCTCATAAGACTTATCGTTAAACCTTTTAAATGCATTTATTTGTTCAGATAGCATATATGACCTGTAGACTATATTTAGAGCAGAAAATTGCAAATGTTGGTCATTTACAACGCTTCTTCCCGTTATAGCTGTCCAATAAAATAGGCTTACAAATACAGTTAGACTATAATATTATTCTATCAGTTAAAGAACAAAACTTTAAAATAATATTCAATGTTTGTTTTTTTCGATCTGAGCTATTATTGTCTTTTTGGAATTCTTAATTTTTTTTTTCCTATTTCCCCAAAGAAGATACAAAAAGGAAATCACCTAAAGGGATAGTTCATTCCAAAAATGATTTACTCACCCTCATGCCATCCCAGGTGTGCATGACTTTCTGCATGACTTTCTAAAAACTAAGGTTTTTAGAAGAATATCTCCGCTCTGTAGGTTCACACAATGCAAGTGAATGGTGGCCAGAACTTTGAAGCTCCAAAAAGGAGATAAAGTCATCTTAAAAGTTATCCGTATGACTTGAATGGTTTAATCCATGTCTTCTGAAGCGATCCAGTTGGTTTTGGGTGAGAACAAACCAAAATATAACTCTTTTTTTTTTTTTTTTTTTTTACTGTACATCTTGCCATTGCAGTCTCTAGGCACGATCATGATTTCAAGCTCGATTACACTTCCTACTTGAGTGCTAGATGGCATTAGGAAGTGTAATCGAGCTTGAAATCATGATCACCAAGGTGAATGCTATCAACATGTACAGTGAAAAAGAAGGTATATTTTGGTCTGTTCTTACTCAAAACCAACTGGATCGTTTCAGAAGATATGGATTAAACTACTGGAGTCTGGTGGATTACTTTTATGCTGACTTTATGTGATTTTTGGAGCTTCAAAGGCCTGATCACCAATCACTTGCATTGTAAGGACCAACAGTGGAAATATTCTTCTAAAAATCTTTGTTTGTGTTCAGCAAGAAAGAGTAAATGATTAGAGAATTTTCATTTTTAAGTGTAATTTGCTAAACATTGTAGTTTGGTTTGTTTTTCGGTTTGATTTGGATCTGTCATGTTTATATTTTTAGCCTACACTGTAAAAAGTGGTAACCTGTAATTGTTACCTTCTAATGAGCTATTTCTACCTAACCCTTTAAAATTAGTTTTGTTGTAACCTATTGTGTTCAAGTTGATTCAGTGATGATAAATACTTCAAGCCAGTTTATTTAGGTAAACATTTTTTCAGTGTATTGCTGAATTCATAGCTTCTTTCAGGCTGTGGAGAATTTATATTAGCTGTTTCACATTTAATTCTGCAACCAGGTTAAGTTGCTCTCTCGTGGTACATGCTTTCTGTCGCCATGGGCAACTACTTTTCACAGCCCAGTGGAAAAAACAGAGGGGGCGACACACTTCATGACAGGAGTACAAAGTCAGGGTTCTCAGCCGTGAAACCTACTTTCTATTTTGGCCTGTTCACATCGCTTTTTCATTCCTTATTCCTTACACATTATCACACTTCCTCACTCTCACTTTTTTTCCCCCTAATTTTTATCACTGTTCCTAATTCAGTCTTTACCCCACCACAGCATTTCCTGCCTCCACTCTCCACTTAACTTTGTCCATGCTTTGTGTGTGTGTTTTCATGACAACAAGCTGTCAATCACCCAAGCTCACTCACAAACTAAAATTCAACTTTCATGTTGTTCCAAACCAGAATGAATTTCTCTCTTCCTTGGAACACAAAAGGAGTTGTTAGGCAGAATGTTAGGGATTGATAGCCTCAGTCACCATTCACCTTCATGCTATGGAAAAAAGATGCATTGAAAGTGAATGGTGACTGAGGCTATCAATCCCTAACATTCTGCCTAACAACTCCTTTTGTGTTCCAAGGAAGAGAGAAATTCATTCTGGTTTGGAACAACATGAAAGTTGAATTTTAGTTTGTGAGTGAGCTTGGGTGATTGACAGCTTGTTGTCATGAAAACACACACACACAAAAGCATGGACAAATTATATATAAAAACTCTTATTTAGCATTATATTTATTATATATATATATATATATATATATATATATATATATATATATATATATATTTTTTAATTTTATTTTTTTTATGTGAACTAACCCACTAACATCTTTTTTTATTTCAGTGCCGTGGGTAAGACATGCCTGCTCATCAGCTACACCACTAATGCCTTCCCAGGAGAGTATATTCCTACAGTGTGAGTACAGTATGATACTTTGAATTGGGAAATATTCATGCATGTTTGTGCTGCCCGTGTGTGTCATTTTCCTTTTTGTATATTTATTTATGTCAAGTTCATGGTCCGCTAGATCATTACAAAGTTCTTTCCTGTACCTGTGTGTGAACCTCCTCTTAGGTTTGACAATTACTCTGCCAATGTTATGGTGGATGGCAAACCGGTCAACCTAGGCCTGTGGGATACAGCAGGTCAGGAGGACTATGATCGTCTTAGACCACTCTCCTACCCTCAAACGGTACTTAAATATGTCAATATGTAATCCTTCCTTTTGGTTATCAGCAGTAGTAATTTGAGTTTAGCTTTGGAGTGTGCTCATGTATTTTATTTCTTTTATTTTTTTACAAAAATAGTAAAATAGCATATATATCAATATAATAGCATATCAATTTGGACCCGTATTCACAAAAAATCTAAAAGGCTAAAAGTCACTCCTAATGTGGACTTTTAGTAGCAACTAAAAATTGTGTCATTCCTGATTTTAGGACTAAAATGTTAATCTAAGAGTGATTCATGAAGCATTTTAATGCTGAAAGAAGCTCTTAAACCCACGACAGCTTAGAAGTCGTCCTGAGGACTTCTAAATCCCTAAGAGTTACTCACAAATGATCCGAAGTATGACTGCTGTCATCAATGCACATTAAAACAATGTATTAGAATATTATAATGACATTTACAGTTTAAAAAGGTATCGCTTGAATTGCAAGGGTGTTTTAGTTAGAGATGCAGTCACTTATCCCACAAATCGAAACAACCCAATTACACCGGAGATAAAGGTTTAGATGGCAATTCTCAATTATTAGTTAATCATTCCATTTATACCAAGGTCACCATACCTTAAGACATTATTCAAGGTTTTATCTCAAGAGATTTTCCAATCATAACAGTCAGTAGCTTTTTTCTTTTTATCAGATTAACAATATTTATTGATTCACATATTTGAACATAGAAAAACAAAACATATACAGAATCAACATTAACCCCCACTATTACCCCTCCCAATCCCACCCTCGCCCACAACAACATCCCAGTGGTCATACATGATATAGACACACACACAAAAATAAATAAATAAAAATATTATAATAATAATCACACATCCATAAATGACAGATATCCACCCCATTTCTCCACCCTACTTAAAAGGCCGCCACCCTTCCCATCTCCGAGCACCACTCCTGAAATGAGGGCGCTCCAGCCGACCTCCATCCCCTTAAAAGTATCTGTCTGGCGATCATGACATTGGTTAAGACCCAACTCTTTATTTGTCTATTCTCAACATCGATGACTGCCCCATCGCCCAAAATACAGAGTCTGGGGCAAAATGATACCTGAGTGCCCAATACATCACACACACAACTCTGAACCTTCAACCAAAACTCCTGGATCTTAACACACCCCCAAAAGACATGGGTGTATCTTTAAGACCAAGCCTATACAATCTAGAGGGGGACCAATAGAATCTATGTAAAATCTTGAATTGCATAAGGCACACCCTTGCGTCTCTAGATGCAGACTTGATGTTTTTTAGAATCCTAGCCCACACTCCTTCCTCCAATAGCAAGTTTAAATCTTTCTCCCATAATCTCTTGATAGAAGTTAATGCTCTGTCCTCCAGACCCTGCACTCTGACCCCAGCCTAGCTGGGATATGTGAAAAAGAAGAATTTCACCGTATATGTGCAAATGTATAATGTGTGATAAATAAAGAAAATTATAATTAATTATAATTAAAATTATAATTAATTATAATTATAAATTATAATTATACTCTGAATTAGCAGGTAGTAATACACTGATGCCTCATGACCTTTTCCAAAAGCAGTAATCACCCCTCCCAGAGTGTCTGCCGCTTTAGGGGGGTGTATGCTACTCCCAAAAATAGTACTGAGCAAGTGGCGCAGCTGTAAATACCTAAAAAACTGAGATCTGGGGACAGGCAGTAGCTTTTTTAAAAATTTGAAAATGAACTCTCGTATGATCTTATATCTTACACTAGCTTGTTCACCTGTTTGAAAGTGAAGAGCTGATGAGGCTGATACCATTTATAGCATAAAATCACTTCCTGAGACTTAATCACTTTCAGCATTGTTCAAGGCCTATTTTAAGACTTGTCATTTTATAATCTTTTATAGTACTTTTTGTGATTTGAAATCTTTAGACAGGATCTGTGTGCTGAAGATTGAGACTTGCTTTGGTACATTGTTGAAAATGACTAAACTGATTATATTATAGTTTTTACAGGGATGCAAACTACTCACCTTACAGCAAGTCACCTTTTTTTAAGCTAATTTGCCCAATTTGTAAAATTGTCTACAGTTTCCTTTATTAAAATCACTTGAAATGGTTAGTTTAAGTTTTAACACTTTTTAAAAGCTTTAAATGCAAAAAAATAAATAAAAAAAATAACTTTAAATACAACATACAAATCAACTAAATATATATATATATATATAAGAAACCTATGTTGACTTTCTCACCTTTATCACCTGAGTTTGCATCCCTGTTTTTATCAGTGCGATACTAAAAAGGTAAAAATATACTTCAGTTTTCATTTCTTTATGACATCATCTGATTATATAGTGCAGTGTGATCTGAAATGAATAATTGATGACATTGATTTTTTACAAAGAGCCTTTTTTTGGTTTCCGCAGGATGTATTTTTGATTTGCTTCTCACTGGTGAGCCCGGCTTCATTTGAGAATGTAAGAGCAAAGGTTAGTATACAGTATGCTGATATTTGAATTTGTGATTTCCCCCAACAAGGTGAAAACAAGAATATTTGCTTAGTGCTCTGTGTTAACCAAAGATTTTTTCTTGTAGTGGTACCCTGAGGTTCGCCATCACTGTCCAAACACCCCCATCATACTCGTGGGCACCAAGCTTGATCTGCGGGATGATAAAGACACGATTGAACGTCTGCGGGATAAGAAACTAGCTCCCATCACTTATCCTCAAGGCCTTGCTATGGCAAGAGAGATTGGTAAGAATTTTTTTCTGTGTATTGTAGATGTATTTTTGAAAAGCTTACATAGACCTAGGGTCTGTAACAAAACCTAGAGAGTTGAGTCTTCAGTGCGCTGCTATTTAAATGACGCGCGGTGTTGCCGCCTATATGGAGTGTTCCAAATCGGTCTCTTATGAAGCTCTGTTTCAGTTTGGATGCTGCCATAGAAGACAGCGAGGCAGCTCACTAAGTTTTGTACACAGTAGTTTTGCAATTTGCATTGTTAAAAAATTCTATAATAGTTTTTTTTCTGTGGCCTTGATGCATTTTACCATGTATAGTGGCTCATTGGATCATTTGTTTTTTTTAGGTTCTGTGAAGTATCTGGAGTGCTCTGCCCTTACACAGAGGGGTTTAAAGACTGTGTTTGATGAGGCCATCCGTGCTGTTTTGTGCCCTCCACCTGTAAAGAAGCGGGGCAAAAAGTGTACTGTATTGTGAAGAGCACTGCAACTAATTCCTTCATTGATATGTCATTTAAACAGTGGGGTCTTCCTCTTTAGCCCTGCTGTTATCTGCTTGTTATCAACAGATAGTACATCCAACATTTGAGATGACAAACTGCAGAGACATACATTTCCATGGGATGTTTAATGTATCAGAGTTTGTTAAAGAAGAAGCATAGCTAACAAATGCAATCAGTTATTATTAAACATGGGGACTTCAAACCCATTTACTCTGATACTTATCATTTTACATTTTCAGAGCTTATAAAGTGGATATTGTGGGAATGTGGATATTCATATTTTATCTGCAAGTACTTTCCCTTTTGGGATTTGTGAATGTGTCAGAATATTGTGTAAATACATATTGTGAATAGCTTTTGTGAGTTAAATGTGAGGCCATTGTCAACACTCTCACTTACATTAAGTATTTTAATTTCAGCTTTTATTGCCTGTCAAGCATTTGTACTGTACTTGTGTTTTATTGTGCCTGCACTGTATGTAATGATTTATATTTAGGGATGCAAACTACTAACCTTTCAGATAGTCACATTTTCTTTTTAAAATCACTTTGAGAGAGAGAGAGAGAGAAAAAAAAAATCTGCTATGACTTTCTCACCATTTCATCTCTCAGGAGTTTGCATCCCTGTATATTAAACAAAGAAATACAGTTCCTTAAAATTGACAGAAATATGACACAAAGAAGTGAACAATGAAATCGGTTTTCCTAAAACGTCACATTTGGCTATAATGTGTAAAAGAGTGCATAGTGCAACTTCATTTGAAAGAAGATCATTTTGTGCAAACTGTGACACCATCAAGTCTTTTGTCTCCAATTAGTTTTTTCTCCTGATATGTTTGAAACATTATAAGATGTGCCATTATGAATTTCTGTGCAGGGCCTACTTGCCAAATGATCTTTTAAACACAAAAAAAAAATGCTCTTACCTTTAAAAAATTAACATTTCCGTTTTACAAACATAAAAATATGTGTATGTGTGCCAACTGAGTGTTTATGTTTTGGTTTGAAATTATTTTGATGTTATTGAACTAATGACTGAAAATTAAACCTAGACACTGGCAGATACACAACCTCAGTCCTCCTGTTCTGTTGAAAACATTTGCACCTTTCAGTTCTTGTCAAAATAACCCAGTGTGTGTGATATCATTTTAAAGGCAACGCATCGATAAAAGGAACTCTTTGAATGTACTAGAGAAAGTACAAGCAACAAATTGGTATGCAGTCGCCAGATGTCTTTTACTCGTAAATAAATATTTAAAATACTAGAGCTCATCAGTAAGAGAAAATTCACTCATTTACTCACCCTCATGCCAGCCCAGATGTGTATGACTTTCTTTCTTCTACAGAACACAAATGAAGATTTTTAGAAGAATATTTCAGCTCTGAAGGTCTTCACATTGCCAGTGAATGGGTACCAAAACTTTGAAGGTCCAAAAAGCACATAAAAGTAGCATAAAGTTATCCATACAACTACAGTGGTTAAATCTTCAGATGCGATATGATTAGTGTGGGTCAAAAACAGATAATTATTTAAGTCCTTTTTTATATATATATATATATATATATATATATATATATATATATATTTTTTTTTTTTTTAATTTTTAAATTTTTTTTTTTACAATAAATCTTCACTTTTGTTTTTGGCAATTCACATTCTTCGTGTATATTGCCACCTACTGGGCAGGAAGGACCTAAATATTAATCTTTTTCACTCCCACACCTATCATATCGCTTCAGAATACATGGATTAAACCACCGGATTATTTATGGATTATGGACTTCTATGCTGCCTTTATGTGCTTTTTGGAGCTTTAAAATGTTGGTACCCATTCGCTTGTATTGTGAGGACATACAGAACTGAAATATTCAGTTCTTCTAAAAATCTTCGTTTGTGTACAGCAGAAGAAAGAAAGTCATACACAACTGGGATGGCATGACGATGAGTAAATTTCATTTTTAGGTGAACTATCCCTTTGGGGGGGGGGTGCGTGTTTACAGTGTGAAGAATTGACATATTTCCATTGATCATTGTATAAATATTGGGGGGGGGGGGGGGGTTGTACTTGCTTTTTTTGATTATCCCCTCTGGAATCTACGCCCCTGCTTGAACCTATAAAATATATCACCCAAATGTGAATGCAGCGCTTCGCGAAGTGTCAAGGTAGTGACGTCTCCACGCTGCAACACGTTGACCACACGCACTCTCATGCCCCGGATGTGTTTGAGTGCTCTGTTTCTGCAGAGGAGGAGGAGATGCCACTACCCGTGCAGGTCTTTAACTTTCAGGTAATTTCACGCCTTTAAATGCTTTTCCAAAGCTCGCACAACATGAGAGTTGGTCATAGAAGAATATCGAGTTGAAGTACCTCTGTTGACGGTGTTAATTTCATAGCTATCGGAGCCGTTTTGACCTGTTAGCTGGTCTAGCATGAGCTGTAAGTCAGAGGCCCTCAGGACGCGACAAGCACTTATTATTATTATTATTTTGAAGTTTAGCGGCAGCGCGCGTTTATCGGCCTGAGGAGCGAGACAAATGCCGTTACGACAGTGAATACATCCAACAGCGCTGTTTTGGTTTACACCCAATTTGGCCCAACTGGTTTTCTTGAGGCTGTCCGCAAAACACTTGGGTAGAAACTTTAACCGGCTAAGTGTGATTAGAAAGCAAAATCTCGTTTGCAAACTGCCTGTTTAGTGTTAGTTAGCCTGTTTTCATGAAATTCAGTCTGTCTTTCAAAGTCTAATGAAATGCCTATTATTTTAGGCATTATAGGACATTCTCTCGTACGTTCCAGACGTGCATATGATGCTCATATTGCTTGCTAGGTTGGCAGCACAGCAGGGTTTGAGACAGACACGGGCTACAGTGAGTTGCTTATTTCTCCATCACCTGCTTTTAAAGGGGGATTTGGAGCTTTGAGCCAGTGTTTTAATTCAAGCCTGATCCAGCCCACATGACCAAAAGGAGTAATCACTGTCCAGCAGCTCATCATTTATTGAGAGACCTGCCATTTTTAGAAAACTGCAGGCTTTCAGTCACACTGGACTGCCATTTATAAATCTATGCATTATAATGTAGTGAGTAAATAATAAGAAACATCATTATGCAATGTGAAGTCTTGGGTATGTTGGGCGAAGTTAAGTGGTAACAAATGTGGGACTGTCAACAAGGAGCATGGAGCCAGTGGTTACAAATGTGTTCCCTTGATTAAACTATTTTGAACCTTCTTCCTCAGGGCCGTAATCTCCATAGACATTGAGGAGGACATGTCCCCCCCCCCAATATTCATAATAGTGGTCAACTGATATGGGGTTTTTCAATTGTTGATTTATACATTATTACATTTGGTCCCCACTAATACTGAATATGTGGCTACATCCTTGCATTTCAGATGATTTTTAATTGATGTGCTCATTTCAACAATATTGACCATTTTTATTTGGAGCTGTGTAATGTTTTGGCCCTCTTGCAGGAGCGTTCTCAGTCAGGGTCCAGGGATGCTGCAGGGCAGGTTCAGGGTAGATTCAGGGATAACATGAATTTTCCAGCCAGATCAGCCTCATCCTCATTGGTAGAGTTGAACTTCTACCCTCAAAGAAGTGGGTCTGACCCATTCATGGAATATACTGCAGAATACAGTGTGTACAGCTTTTCATCAATTTGTCTGTGGAGGTAACCACCACACATTGTGGGCAGCTAGAGCATGAAAACCATCTGAAAACATTGGAGCTGAGACTCGGTGCTTCGGTGTTAACTTGGCCTCTCCCATTACAGATAATATAACAAGCACAGATATGTTTTTCTTTTCACAATTTGTTGCTTAAGGAAAAAAAGTATGCCGTGTAAAGAAAGATGCTGCTATGTTCTTCACATTAGGTTAATTAGTGATGCACCGAAATGAAAATTCTTGTCCGAAACCAAACAATTCTGGACACCTAGGCTGAAAATGATGATTTTAATTTAGACTTTGTTTGCAATAATTGAACAAATTCTAAATGTTATTTTTCGGGGTACACTGAAACCACTTTTTCTGTAACCACATTTCATTAGAAAATAGAGCAGAGAGAGAAGAATTATATAAAAAAATGTTTAGCCTATTAAGAAAACCCATATTTTTCGCCAAGTTATAAGCAAAAACGTAGCATATAAGAAACCCCTGTTCACATGAAACATAAATGTCAAAGACATATACTTAGCTATTACTCGCTATATTTTTGTTTGTGAGTCAAATAGGCTGGTTGTATTCTACTCTTTAAGAGCTTTCCAATGACATATGACACATGGCTATTTGACGAGTTTGATGTTTTTACTGACTGCTATAATTTGTACAGTACAATTTTTTTTTAAATAAATGATCAAAACAAAACACTTCTGATTTATCTGCAAATTACAAAGCACTTGTTCAGTTTTGGTCATTATGCCTATATGCACTGGAAAATAGAGCTAAGCTTTCAAACGATACCTATTTTGTGTTGGTCAAGACTGTTGTTATGATTATTTTGACAGTTTGGGCCAGCGGGCACATTCAAGCTTAAAGGGTTAACTTCCCTACTGGATAATGCAGCAGCAAAATGAACAGTAGGCTAATTCCAGTGAACATGAAGCCAGTTCTGTTGGCACATTCCCCTCCCCCCCCATATTGTATGTGGACCTGGAATGTGAAATGGGTTCTTTAGTGGATCTTTTGTGTTTATTTTAGTTGTGATAGGATATCACATTACTCAGTCAATTGAAATATTATTGTAATTTAATAATAATAATAATAATAATAATACAATTTCAGTTGTAATTTCTCAACTTTAAAACCCTCTGGTTTTATTTTGGCAGAACATTCCAGGAAGAACTTTGAGCTGTGCTAAAAATAGTAGCGCTTCACGAGTCGTGTGTGTGCGTGCGTGTGTCAAACAACAGAGCAGCATTCATTCATTGAAGCGTGCTGCTCATTCAGATGACATATTTACTTCTTAAACGCATCCTTTGTGATTAAAAAATATTGTATGGCTTCAAGAGACTTTGAATATAATGCACGAGTCATATGGCCTACTTTAATGGTGCTTTTGTGTTTCTTTAATGTCAAATCAGATCTTGACATTAATGGCTATGATACACAACAACACACATTATCTGAGCACTGAAAAATGCTCTTCATTAATGTGCTAATAACCAAGAGAGTGATCACTTCACTTCTGGGGATGTGTGACTTTAATGTACAACATAAACAATGCTTTTTCTCCATGTGAGTGTTTCTGTTATCAGATTTTAAAGTAACAGTTTCTGTAAAAAATGTCAGCCTTGATTTTCAGTATTTTCTTCACTTTTGGCCAAAAACTTCTGCTGGCCAAAATATCAGTGCATCTCTAAGATGAATCTTTATATAATATTTATAGAACTTTTTATTGGCCCAGAGTGTTTTGGTAATCTGTAGAGAATTATGTTGAATGTGCAACAACCATACAGAGTGTGAAACGTTATATTTATGTATTAACAGGGGTCTGTAGAACCCATGCAGATAGATGCTGACCCTCAGGAAGACCAGCAGAATGCACCTGACACCAACTATGTTGTGGAAAACCCGACTCTGGTATGCCACGCGTATACTTGACATGGTTTTAGTATGTCTTTTGTTTAACGGTCAGCAAAATTGTGTACTTGCTTCCTAAAGTTTTCAGCTATTTAAAGTTATTAAATAATATTTAAGGTGCTATATGTAATATTTTTACTGTACTAAATCATAAAATTACCATAATATGTCATTAGAGAATTAGGAAACATGCTAAGTTGAAACACTGGCTTCTCTGATAATAATTCTACAGCCAGTATATTCTACTTTGATGTTTCCATTCTGGGCCTGTGTGATCATGCCCACTCACCAATAGTATTTCGACACCGCCAGGTTGCCAGATTTCAACAAGTTTGCAGGCAAACAACGCTGTGTGCTGCAGCCATGGAAGCCAGCAAACGAACTAGATCAGAGATAACAGATTCCCCCCGACCTAAAAGCCTCGCCATCTGTCTAAAAACCACCATGACCAGAGGCGTAGTAAAACAAGGATAAATATTGGAGATGCCTTTGGAAGATGGAGACAGCTTAAAGCCCAGAAATCCTTTAAAATGGATGCTGAGTTGGCTAATTTGCTTGTCAACATTCTGGCAACCCGCATGAGCTTCGAGTCTGGGGCAGGGCAGACAACTCTCCAATATTTTGAATTTGGACTGCAGTACACATTTCAAACGCTTGTTGTCAATCTTACATATAGCACCTTTAAGCCATTTTGAACAAAATTGGAATGTAGGTTCCTCCTGGATCATTAGAAAGGAATTGTTTGGGGATTGGATGCGTTCTGAGATATTTTATTTTATTTTTTTTATTTTTTATTTTTTTTAGGATCTAGAGCAGTATGCCTCCAGCTACAGTGGGCTGATGCGGATTGAAAGGCTGCAGTTTATAGCAGACCACTGCCCCCAGCTACGAGTGGAAGCACTGAAGATGGCCCTGTCCTTTGTCCAAAGAACCTTTAATGTTGATGTCTATGAAGAAATCCATCGCAAACTCACTGAAGCCACAAGGCAAATATAACACAGCATTCCAACATATTTTGATTTAGTTTCCTCATGGAAAGATAACATGCATGATTCCCTTTGTACTCATGAAATATTTTTGTGCTTATAGGGAAGTGCAAGGCATCCCAGATGCGGTACCGGAGGGGGCAGTAGAACCCCCTCCTCTCGACACAGCCTGGGCAGAATCCACCAGAAAAAAAGCCCTGCTCAAACTGGAGAAGCTGGATACTGATCTTAAGAACTACAAGGGAAACTCCATCAAAGAAAGCATAAGGTATGGCCACACTGGCTGTGTCTGATTTTTTTTGTTTGTATTGGTGATGATGCAGTGCCTTTTATATTTGGATGCCTGTTGCTTTTATTTAGCACAGGAAGTGCGACATAAAGAATACATTTTTAACATGCTAGATTCTTGTTAATCCAGAATACTCTTATTCCTTATTTTTGTTCAGGAGGGGTCACGATGACCTTGGAGATCATTATCTTGACTGTGGTGACCTCAGCAATGCCCTGAAATGCTACTCCCGAGCCAGAGACTACTGCACTAGCGCCAAGCATGTCATCAACATGTGTCTTAATGTAATCAAGGTATGGACTTATTGCCCTTTATCATCAGGCCATTTTAATGATGATCATTTTTTGACAGGATATTCTGATTTTGGTTTTCCTAATGCTTAGTTTCAGGCTTAAAATGTAAAAAGTATTATTTAGACAGTATATGGCAAAAGTTTTGCGGCACTATATCTTTTGTGGTGTGGATTATGTGTATTTATGCATGCTTTCACAACTCATCCAAATATCTTTCATATTTTATAGGTTAGCGTTTACCTCCAAAACTGGTCACATGTACTTAGCTATGTCAGCAAGGCTGAATCCACACCAGAGATAGCAGAGGTAGGTGCAACTTATCATTCTGGTTTACTTATTCATAAGATTTCAAAGAGAATAACTCTGTTTTAACTTTTATTTATCTTTGCATTCTAGCAACGAGGAGAGAGAGATAGTCAAAACCAAGCTGTTCTAACTAAACTAAAATGTGCTGCAGGCAAGTGTTTTTGTTCTCTCTCTTAAAATTACACAAATTATGAATGATTATTTAGTATTATACTTAAAATCTGTAATTAACTTAATATTTTGATTTAGTTAATAGCAAGCTGTGATTTTTGTGATTAATCACATTGTTAATTGGCCAGTGGGCAATTCCGATGATTTGTACAATGGCTTTTATCAGTTGTCTTGATCATGTTAGGACTGGCAGAACTTGCCTCAAGAAAGTATAAACCGGCTGCTAAGTGCTTCCTGCAGGCCTCTTTTGACCACTGCGACTTCCCTGAGGTTGGTGTCATTATTGATCCTGTTCCAGTGCCAGTCGAGATATTTCTATTAATATAGCAAGTTGTGGTGAAAGATGTAGTGTGTTACTGCATGTTATGTAATTAGATGCTTTTTTATTATTTATTTTTTAGCTTCTTTCCCCCAGTAATGTAGCAGTGTACGGTGGAATGTGTGCCCTGGCTACATTTGACAGACAGGAACTGCAGCGAAACGTCATCTCAAGCAGGTAACCTTTCTTGTGCTTGATGTACAGGAATCACAACAAGCATATAAAAGGTGAATGGCTTCTGGCTATGTTTACATGTGGATAAAACCTCACTGAATTGTCTCCACTTTTTTCTAGCTCCTTTAAATTATTTTTAGAGTTGGAACCCCAAGTACGTGATATTATCTTCAAGTTTTATGAGTCAAAGTATGCATCTTGTCTGAAAATGCTGGATGAAATTAAGGTAATTTTATTAAAAAGTTTATTTGCTAGGTTTTGACTTGTACTTTGACTTGTTTCAGACACTGAATTCTTTCTAATGTGTTTTTAGTTTCATTATGATCCTTAAGTATTTTTTTCTTCTGCATTATAGGATAATCTCCTTCTAGACATGTACCTGGCCTCTCACGTAAGAACACTGTATACACAAATCAGGAACAGAGCCCTCATACAGGTACATAAAGGGATATGTGCTTTTGGTTCTGAATTTTATTTAGATGCTGAACGTGAACTCAAATTTTAAGACCATTTAATTGATTTGGTTAGTTTAAATTAGTATGTTTTTTTTGTTGTAGATTTTATGTGGCGTTTGCTTTTGAGATAAAATTATGTCAGTTAAAATCTGTTAAATGGACAGTCCATAGCCAAATTAAAATGTTTTTATAATCTTGGCATGGTTATTTTGAGATTAAATAGAGAATGTGATAAAGTTGAAGTAAAATAATCGGTGGTCACCCCTATTTACTAAAAAATATAAGCTTAGTATGATAGATAATATGACCAATTCATTCAATATTTTATTTCCCCCTTGCAGTACTTTAGCCCCTATGTGTCAGCAGATATGAACAAAATGGCCGTGGCCTTTAATACCACAGTGGCAGCTCTGGAGGATGAATTGACCCAGCTGATCCTGGAGGGCCTGATCAATGCCCGTATCGACTCCCACAGCAAGGCAGGGCTGCACTCTGACATCCCATTCATCCCACGTTTATCACCCTGATCATTTAAATTAGGGATTTCCAGGCCTGGAAAAATTATGAAAATTAGTAAAATCTTAAATCATCAAAGTCATGGAAATTTTATAGTGACTTTAAATTGTTCTAGTTAGTGTCTGCTCTAACATATTTGATAGGCTAGAAATTGCTCTTCATAAGTACAACCTCTATAAAGTGATTAAAAAAAAAAATCCTAATCCAGTAATCTGAACAATTGGAAAATCGTGGAAATTCCTTGGTAAAAAAGGTGTGCGAACTCTGCATATAAATGTGCAATTACTCATAATCTGGTTATTGTTTCTTTTTTATTCATCCTTGTCTGTTGTTTTGGGGATGAGCTGCACCTGTGAATTGAGTACTGTATGTTCATCCTCTGTTTGTAGATCTTGTATGCCAGGGATGTGGATCAGAGAAGCACAACTTTTGAAAAGTCTCTACAGATGGGCAAAGAGTTTCAGAGACGAGCAAAAGCAATGATCCTGCGGGCAGCTGTGCTTCGTAATCAGATACACGTCAAGGTAACAGGGTCCCCAGGGTAACGTGTCCTTGCTCTGCTCTGTTCTTCATCTCACCATCCCCTGACCATCTCCTTCCCTGTCCCTTCAGCATGAATCTCTCAGAGCTCTTTGTTTCAAAGTAAAATTTAAAGCATGCACTTATTAACGCAGTAATACATTTGAGGATGCTTCTTGGGGTGATATATTAATGTGATGCTGTGAGATGATGGTTGAATCTACAGAGGTGGGGTACTCGGCTCAGGTCGCAAATTTAAGGACTTGTGACCAGTGTTCCCTCTAAACTGTAAAGACTCTAGACTTGCACATGTGTGATTTGCTCTCACCTCTGTGAATCCGTTCCCTTCACAGAATACTTATTTATGTTTACATCTTGCATTTGGTACATTTGGCAAGCACTTAATATTGACTTACAATGCATTCATAAATTTGATCAGTATGTACATTCAATTGGAACTGAAAAGGGACTGATATAATGTACCCTCAACTGCATTACTGCTTTTGTAAGTGATCTGCATTTGAATTTTGCTGACAGATAACACTTTAAAAGCAGATCAGCCTGAAATTAGAGTTTGCAGATGTACTACATGAACATTTAGATGGTCCATTAGACCATTACTGCCTGATCTAGCAAGTATTCAACCAGATTAAAGTATGTTTCAAATGTGGCAAGGTACAGTGGCAAAAAAGTATGTGAACCCTTTGGAGTTAGCTGGTTTTCAGCATCAATTGGTCATGAAATGTGATCTCATCTTCATAAAAGTCACAAGTATAGACAAACACAATGTGCATAAGCTAACAACTTAAACAATTATTATCTTTCATGTCTTTATTGAACACATTCCATTAAACATTCACAGTAAGTGAACTGTTGGATTTAATAACTAGTCGATCCTCATTCAGCAGCAGTAACCTCAACCAAGTGTTTCCGGTAGCTGGAATTTTGGACCATTCTTTACAGAACTGCTTCTGCTCAGCCATTTTCTTAGGATGTTTGGTGTCAACGGCTCTCTTGAGGTCATTCCACAGCATCTCTATTGGGTTAAGGTCTTGGCTCTGAGTGGGCCACTCCAGTAGGTGGATTTTCTTTTTTTGAAGCCATTCTGTAGTGGATTTACTTCAGTGTTTAGGGTCATTGTCCTGCTGCATCACCCAACTTCTGAGTTTCAGCTGGTGCACAGCAACCCTGACATTATCCTGTAGGACAGGGGTACTCAAAGTTCCAAGAGGTTCGGTCTCTAAATTTCCTTCCCAGCAATGGTCTGGATAATAATATGTTGCTTACATGGTGTCGGTAGTTACTGCATATGGCTAGGAAATTGTCTTTTTTTTTTTTTTTTTTTTTTTTTGAATAGTTTTTACAACTTGCCATGTTGCCAGCAATAGTACTTTGTAAAAAAAAAAAAAAGGAAGGAAAAAAGAGAAACAGTCTAAATAGTCTCTTCAAAACTGTGCAGGGATGAGGACAGTGGGGGCCCAGAGACAGTTAAAGTAGTTGGGTCTGAGAGATCTTTTCTACCAAAAGATTAAAACATTTCATCAAGACTTCATCAGTTGAGGGCACTTGGATATGAATATTAAAAGATAAGATCAACAGTTAGTTTTGAAGCTGAATGACAGCAGTCCA